>NC_059304.1:19163674-19168674 GCF_017591435.1 Portunus trituberculatus
CCTTCCCTTCCTTTCTCTTCCCTTCCCTTCCCTTCCTTTCTCTTCCCTTCTCTTCTCTTCCTTCCTTTCTCTCTAAAGATGGAAAAAAAACAGAAAAAAGGGAAAGAAAAATAACACTCATAAAGGAAACATTTGGGGTAGATCTCTCTCTCTCTCTCTCTCTCTCTCTCTCTCTCTCTCTCTCTCTCTCTCTCTCTCATTTCCACCGCGAATGAGATAATAAGCGGAAGAAATTATCCTTGACGTATGAGGAAATAAAGAAAAAGAAAAAAGAAAAGAAAAAGGAAAAGGAAAAAGGAAAAGAAAAAAAAAGGAAAAGTAATAATCACGAAAAGGACCCGGAATGAAAACGGCTTCCAGACACAAAATGCAAATGAATATTCTAATTTAATTTACAGTTTCCCCTCATTCGTGTTCTCTCTCTCTCTCTCTCTCTCTCTCTCTCTCTCTCTCTCTCTCTCTCTCTCTCTCTCACCAAGCTATTTCCTTGTCTTCACTTCTCCCTTATTTTGTCGCCTCTTAACTTTATTTAAACTCTCTCTCTCTCTCTCTCTCTCTCTCTCTCTCTCTCTCTCTCTCTCTCTCTCTCTCTCTCTCTCTCTCTCTCTCTCTCTCTCTCTCTTCTTCCTTATTCTCTTGCCTCAACTTTACTTTAGCCTCTCTCTCTCTCTCTCTCTCTCTCTCTCTCTCTCTCTCTCTCTCTCTCTCTCTCTCTCTCTCTCTCTCTCTCTCTCTCTCTCTCTCTCCACTCTCTCTTATTGTCTCACCTCCTAACTTTAATTCTCTCTCTCTCTCTCTCTCTCTCTCTCTCTCTCTCTCTCTCTCTCTCTCTCTCTCTCTCTCTCTCTCTCTCAGCAGGTTATTTTCTTTTCATTTCTCGTTTTCTTCATCTTTTTTCTCCATTTATCATCGGTATTTCATTTTCTTTAGTTTTATTTTCTCTTTCCTTTTTTTTATTGCATCTTTCTTTGCTTATTTTCATTTCTCTTTCTCTCTTTCCTTCTTCTTCTTCTTCTTCTTCTTCTTCCATTCCATATCTTCGTTATTTTATTTTTCTTGATGGTGTTGTTTTCTCTCCATTCCTTCTTTTCAACCTATTCTTTTTTCATTCTTTCTTTTTTTTTTACTTTATCACATTTCTTCCTCTTTATCCTAAGTTACATTCTTCTCTTTCTCCATTTTCGCTTTCCTGTCTCCATTTCTCTTCATTCTTTTTCACTTCATCTCTTCTTTTTGTATTATTGTTCTCCTTCTCCTCCTCTTCCTCCTCCTCCTCCTCCTCCTCTTCTTCTTCCTCTTCTTCTATGTTTCATCCAATATATATAAACTCTTTACATGCTTTATTCTTTCTCTATTTTCCTCTCCTCTCATTCACTCACTCACTCACTCACTCACTCACTCACTCCTTCTCTTCTTCCTCCTCACTCTGTCTTTCAACACCTCCCTTGTCAAACTTCTTTCCACTTTCCCTTCTTTTACTATTTTTCCCTCTCTTCCTCCTTCTCCTCCTCCTCCTCCTCCTCCTCCTCCTCCTCCTCCTCCTCCTTCTTTCATACCCACCTTCCACTCCTACTGTCCGTCAATCACTGTTCTCCACTTCCTCCACCTTTATTGTCCACATACTTCTATCTCTTCCACTACTTTTCTTTCTGTTTCATCTCCTCTCATTTTTTTTTTATTTCACATCATCTCTGACTATCTTCATGTCATTTTGTTATTTCATGGTTGTCCTCCTCCTCCTCCTCCTCCTCCTCCTCACTTTTCTTGAATTTTCTTTGATGTTCCATTCCACTCTTTCGCTAATATACACACATCATCTTATTCTCCTATTCCATATCTATCCTCATCTTCGTTCTTTTTCCCTCTCCTATTCCTCATCTTCATTTAAATCTTCCTTTATGTTCTATGTCAATCAATCTTTCGCCACATACGTTTCCACAGTTCTTGCATTCACTCCTACTCCTCCTCCCTATGCGCCTCCCTCTCCTGCGTTATCTCTCCTTAAAGCTACTGAAACGAGGCTCCAGGAATGACCCTCTCTCGGGAGCAGGTATGATTAACGAAACCAGGTCCCCGCGCGCACCTCTCGCCTCCTCGGCCATAATTCAGGCAGGGAGGGACGCGAGACTCCATGCCGCAGCTAAATCAAGACTGCTTTTTAGTCACCTGTAGACAACACCAAGGCTTTTCTTTGCTGGGTGAAGGAAAGATGATGGTTCCTTTTGTCTACTTTTTTTTATAACGAAAGGATAAAGGTGAAGTATTTTTAAGTAAAAATGTTTATTCCCTTCAGTACCATGACACGTTTTCATATTTCTTCTGGTTACTATTTGGTGATTTTTTACAGTTTCAGAAACTTATGTGGGGATTAAAAGGGTGAAGACTGTGGCTATTAATCTTCTCACCTCCATAGACCCTTTCTAATGCCAATAATATCGTCTAATGGTACCCAAAACTCGCGGTAAAAATGCGTCCCAGTACTGAAGGGGTTAAAGGGAATTTCTAACTTTAGTGAAGGGTAAAGCCAAAACCTTTTCTTTCCCCGAGTACAGGAAAGATGCTTTTCTTTTTCTTTTCTTTTTTGTTCTTGAAAAGTAAAGGGACACGATCAAAGAATTTTAAGTAGTGGAGTTTAGGCGAAATTCTTTTATAATGAAGAGAAGCGAGGAAGTAAGAGAGATATTTTAGTCAGGCCTTTATTTTCTTTCTTGCGAAGTAAAGGGAAAAGATCGAGGAATTTTAAGTAGTGAAGTTCATCTTACATCGCTAGACAAATTTTTATCTATTAGATATCCATAACTTCTTTTGGTTGGACTAAGTTGTAGTAAACATTTGTGTAGCTAAAAGAGACTAAATTAACCTTCTGTTCTCCCGCGTGTCACTCTTCCAGTCCTCACAGTGGCAGGAAGGTCACGAAAAGACGACTGTACCAGCGAAAGGGTTAAGATGAAGACATTTTATACAGAAAGAAAGGAATTAACAGATTCAAACTAAAATAGAGGTAAACCCAAACATTCATTGCTACACCTATTTTTCTATTTATCATTATTTTCTTAAAGACACAAACACTACAAAAAATCCAATTCTTGAAGACTTAAATGGGATGGAATATTTAGTGAATCAGAAGGAAATCTAAACCTTTTCTTTGCCGCAGTGCAGGAAAGACCAAGACCTTTTAAGATGCAAAGGGACAAGAGCGAGGCATGTTAAGGCCTAATTCTTTAATACTGACGGGGAGGAAGGAGATGTAAAGTGAAAGTAGAGCCAAATCCTTCATTTTTTTTTGGCCTGTATTTCTCAAAGTGGAAAGAAGATCAGGATTTTTTTGACGAGTAAAGAAGTAGAATTAAGACATTTTTTTAACCCCTTCAGTACTGAGACACATTTTTTACCATGAGTTTGGGTACACTGTAGAAAATGAAGGGTAGTTTGAGGGTAGATTTGATACAAGGGGGTACAACTTCACTCATCTACCCACACTATCGCCTTCCTCCTTCCAAAAGGGTACAATGTGGACAGATGTACCTTCTTCTACATAAGAAAAAAAATAGTGAAGAGTCTAGCCATTAATATTCTGACCTCCATAGACCCTTCCAATTTAAATAAGATCGCCTAATCATATATAATTAAACAATCTTTTTTACATTAGGAAGGGCCTATGGAGGTCAAAAGATTAATGGCTACAATCTTCACTACTTTTAATCCCTACGTTAAGTTTCTGAAGCTGTATAAAATCACTGAATACTACGCAAAATGAATGTGAAAACGCGTCACACCACTGAAGGGGTTAATGCTGAAGGGAAGGAAAGAGTTCTGAAGGGAAGGCAAAACCCAAACCTTTCTATGTCTGCTTTGCTCCAAGTGAAGACAAGATCAGGGACAGTACACTGGAACCACGCGCGCTTTGGGATCCGAGGGGTCTCAAGCGCATGGGTTCAAATACTAGCCACGGTCCGAGTGTGGGTAAAGCTTCCTTGCTCGAGGGAACGGTTCCATAGCGGGTGGGCTTTCAGATAGGAGGTACCCAAGAAGTACCTCCTTTACCTATAAATTCCCGTGAAAAAGCCCACATGGTATAAAAAAAAAGTACAGTTAAAAAAGCAAATGATTTCATAGTAAAAGGAAAAATATTACGAGATTTTCAAATTGAGTAAAGGTTAAGACCAAACTTTTGTCTCTGTACTGAAGGAAAGGCAGAAAGACTGATTTTTTTTTTCTGAAGTAGAGAAAATTTCAGGTTTTTTAAGAAAGGAAGGAAAGACTAAGATGTGGGTTTTTTTTTTCTATGCTAAAGAAAGAGGAAGAATAATTCTTTTTTGTTTTATTAGGCAGAAATAAGATAATTATTTTTTTCCAAAGTGGAGAAAATATCAGGGTTTTTTTAAGGAAAGGAAGAAAAAACTAGGATATTCTTTCTTCTATGCTAAAGAAAGAGAAGGAATACAACTTTTTTCTATTAGTGGGGAAACATCAAGGCATCAAGAGGCAAAGGAAACACCCAGACCTATTTTGCAACAAGGACAGGCAAGCGAGAGAACCTTTGAGGCTGTGAAGGCGTCACTTTTTATATAGAACAAGAGTGAATAATTAGTTTTCTTTTTCAAACTGGAGTAACTCAAAAGGAAACAAGAGCAAGGCTGAAGTGAGTGCAATACCTTCCTATCGAAATGGACAGCTAACAAGGATTTTTCCCTATTAACACCTTGAGTAGCTTGACACGCTTCCATATTCGGTCTGCTTACTATATATGTGGTGATTCTATACAGCTTCAGAGACTAATGTGGGGGATTAGAATAGTGAAGACTGTGGCCATTAATCTTCTGACCTCCATAGACCCTTCCTAATGTCAATAAAATGATCTAATCGTACACAAATCCCAAGGAAAAGATGTGTCCCAGTACTGAAGGGGTTAAGGTGGACCACAGACCAGAAACTTTTTATTGATCATAGGAAAAGACCAGATGCATTTCTTTTTTTTTTTTTGTGTTCAGAATAGTAGA
>NC_059304.1:19173674-19178674 GCF_017591435.1 Portunus trituberculatus
CAGACAGCAAGAAACACAGACACTAAGAAACACAGCCAGGAAGATACACACAGCAAGAAACACGGGCCCTCCCCCTAAACACTGATCATGACCCAGCCTGTGTGTGTGTGTGTGTGTGTGTGTGTGTGTGTGTGTTTATTCCTCGGTGACAAAACACTATAAATCATTGTCTATCCTGCTTAGTTCAGGTTTTCCTTCTTCCGTCACAAACATAAATTAGTTGCTAAATAAATAAGCATTCTTTCTATTCTTTCCTCATCGAACTCTTCTTTCCCTTACTGTCAAAAAAAGAAAAAAATTGTTAATATGTCAGTCTTCATTTTCTTCTGTCAATCCGTTTTCATTCTTCCTTCTCGATAAGATTTTTTTTTCCTCAGTTTATTGCTCTCTCTCTCTCTCTCTCTCTCTCTCTCTCTCTCTCTCTCTCTCTCTCTCTCTCTCTCTCTCTCTCTCTCTCTCTCTCTCTCTGAAAACTCCATTCTCGTTCTCTTCCTTCAATTCTTCTCATCTTTTTTTTCTTTTATTTTATTCTTTATGATCAAAACTGCAACATTAATTTTCACTTTCCTCTTTCTCCTTTCTCTTACATTCTTATCTTGTTTCAATAAACTGCATTCCCATTTTCTTCCTATAACTTCTTTTCCTCCTTGATAAAAACTAAATTCCTTATCACACTTTTTCCTTTCAATTAATTTATCTTTGTTTCTAATGTTTACTAAAAAAAATACTTTAACTTTTTTCATCTATTCCATTCCACTTACTCTTTTCTCAGTAAGAACACCAATAATCTCCTCACTTTCCTCTCTTCTTTTTTCATATTCTCAAAATAAATATAGATAGTTCCTTCCTTTCTTTCCTTCCTTCCTCCCTCTCTCCCTTGTCCTCCTTCCATTTCAACCATCTGTCTTTCCTCATCTCAACAACAGCTACAAGTTTTTTTCCTCTCTTTCGTCTTCTCTTAAGTACTTTTCCCCTCTTATTTTTTTTCCTTTCCCATTCTTCTTTAGCGAAATAAAAACCTCAATATTTTAGTTCTTTCCTCGTTCGATTTTATTTTTTTCTGCTTAGTTTATTTTTTCCCTTTTTTTTTGTTTCCCGTGAATAAAATAAAGAATTTTCCTTATTTTCTGTCTTTTCCTGTTCTTGCCTTCTCCATTTCTTTACTCAACTCAACTCCAAATCAATAAGAACTGCATTATTTGCTTTTATTTTCCTTTACCTCTCTTTTTTTCTCTTTCTCTCCTCTCTTTCCTCTTACTTTAATTCAATCACACTCCTCTTTTTTCCTTATTTATTTTTTCCTTCTCTAACAATATAAAAAAAAACGTGCATTACTTCTTGCCTCATTGCACTTTCTATCCTCGAGTCTCATTCCACTGTTAATCTATTTCTTCACCTTAATAAACAAAAACACACAAAACACACACTCTACATTTCTACACCTCACTCTTTTTCCTCCTACATTTCACTCTTCCATTCTTCAGAACATAAACAACAAGTGCATCATTCATTTTTTACTGCCATTTCTCTCTCTTTCTCTCTGTCTCTCCCTTCTCTTCCCCCTCCATTCCACTTTGCCATCCCTCTCGAACTGAGTAAAAAGCTGGACATCCCCTTATTCCCTCCTCCATCATTCACTTCCCTTCTGCGTGCGCCGCCAGCCTCTTGCCAACTATGATACCATCTACAGCTTGTTTTCTCTCTCTCTCTCTCTCTCTCTCTCTGGATAATCTTTTTCTCCTCTTTACCACCTTCCTCCTCCTCCGTCTCCGTTTACTCGCGTTTTTCTCCACTAATTCAAATCCTTCTCCTCCATTCTGATCCTCCTTCCTTCCTTCCTTCACTTAACTCATTCTTATATTTGAGCACTTCATCTTCCCTCGCGGCGCACCAACGTGTTTTATCCTGTTGCTATGAGTATTAACCCTCATTCAGCTTACTATGTGGTGATTTTATACAGCTTCAGAAACTTGTGGGGATTAGACTAGTGAAGACTGTGGCTATTAATCTCCATAGACCCCCCATAGACCCTTGCTAATGTCAGTAAAATCGTCTAATCGTACACAAAACTCACGGTAAAAATGTGTCTTAGTACTGAAGGGGTTAATCAAGAGAGCAGCTTTTCTGTAACTCTGCCGTTGTTTATGATACGAGAGGGAAGGAAATTATGTGAGGGAAGGAAATTATGTGGTATTTTGTTTATAAGTCTGTCTTGTCTTTTTCATTTAGTTTTTGTTTTCGTTTATATACATTTATTGGTGTTTTTGTTCTGCATTTTTTTTTCTTATTTTCTTTTCCTTTTTTCTTGTTGTTAATGTTATGGTTCTTGTTTCCTCTACTTCTTTTATCTCGTTCTTTTTATTGGTGTTTGTTTTGCATTTAGTTTTTTTTTTGTTTCTTTTTTTGTTCTTGTATTATTTCCTTTTCTATTTCGTCTTTCCCTCTTTTTTTCTTTTTTTTCTCTCCGTCTTTATTTTCTTATCTTTTTCTCCCTTATCTAAAATTTACAACATTCACGTTTTTATATTTTTTCTCATATTTTCTTTTCATTCTTATATTCTTCAAAGGGAAAAGTAAAATTGTCCCTCACTTTTGCTCTCTCTCTCTCTCTCTCTCTCTCTCTCTCTCTCTCTCTCTCTCTCTCTCTCTCTCTAGTCTTTCTTCCCATTTCTGCTTGTCTACCTGTTCAATCCTTCTTAATTTCCTTCCACGTGTATCCTTCTATTAATCCTCAGTTCTTCAAGGCAAGGTTAGCTACAAGGGACCGCCGTGGTACAGTGGAACCATGCGTGCTTTGGGGTCCGAGGGGTCTCCAAGCGCACGGGTTCGAATCCTGTCCACGGTTCGAGTGTAGGTTGGGCTTCCTCACTCGGGGCAACGGTTTCCTAGCGGGTGGGCTTTGACATAGGAGGTACCACAAAAAGTATCCCCTTTAGCCCAGAAATTCCCGTGAAAAGCTCACATAGTATAAATAAATAAGAATAAAAGAGTATCAATATTAGGAGGGAATTACGTAGCGCAGAGACTTGTGTTAGTGATACGTGTATTAAGTGAACGGTTTGGAAATTAAGAAGTGGTGGTGGTGGTGGTGGTGGTTAAAGGACATGGATTAGTTATACTTTTTTTTCATTTTTTTCTGCTTCTCTTCTTCCTCCTTTATCTTATACACGCCACTTTCCTCCTCCTCCTCCTCCTCCTCCTCCTCCTCCTCCTCCTCCTCCTCCTCCTCCTCCTCCTCCTCCTCCTCCTCCTCCTCCTCCTCCTCCTCCTCCTCCTGACTCTCGCTCACGCCCGTCCCTCCCCCAGGATCCTGCCTTCATACCAGTCAGAAATGGAGCGAGGCGAGACACGCGACGCACTCACCTCCCCCTAACGACTTACAATCGCTTCTCTATTCTCAGTGAACAGGTGGAAGAAACACAGGAGACCAGACTTGTGGGGGATTCCATCATCCGAGGCCAACTAGAAGAATTCTGTGGACGTGTGCCATCTCGTAGACGACGCTACTGCCTTCCAGGAGCCACACTCCGTGACATCACGGACTGTGTTGAGGACGTGACAAAGGACGCCACTAATGATACACTTTATGTCATCCACGCAGGTACAAATGACGTCCACCGCTCCCGCTCAGAAGAACTGATGGAGAAGTACAAGGAGATGATCAAGAAATACAAGACTAAATCAAGAAATATTGTAATTTCAGGTATTCTCCCGAGGATCAACGCGGACGCACGTTTCTATAACCTTGCTTTCAGTACTAATAACAGATTGAAGACTCTTTGCCAACAGGAAAACGTCGAGTTTCTTAACATGTGGAATGACTTCTATAATGAACACAAATTATTTCACAGAGACGGTCTCCACCTAAATGCAGTGGGAGCAGCCAGGATGGGGAGATTAATTCATGATAAAGTTTGTCTCCACAGATCAAAACGTGCAGGTGGCAGAAGGAACTTCAGCGTCGTAAGTTCATCTTCAGATTCAGGCAAGATCAGAGCTTGCTATTTCAATGCCCGTAGTTTACGAAATAAATTTAATGAGCTCCAAGCTCTTATACATCAAGAAAACTATGACATCATCGGCATCACAGAAACTTGGATTAATACAACACACAGAGATTACCTCGCAGAATACTCACTTGATGGCTATAACATTTTTAGTAGCGAAAGATCTCACCGTACAGGGGGCGGTGTAATGTTTTACGTTAAAAGTAATCTTCGTGCTCGTGTGATGCCAACTTCAACCATTGCAAACATAGATGTCAATTTCATTCATATAGAAAATAAATCCCGAAGAATATCATTAGGTCTCGTCTATCGTCCTCCAGCCCAGTCACCCGCCACAGACGAACAATTGTATGAACAAATCGCGGACATTTGCTGCGTAAACAATTGCATAATTATGGGAGATTTTAACCTTCCAGTCACAAGGTGGGGCGAACCACTGACAGCTCACGCTGGCCAGCAGCTGTATAATAGCATGCTTGAAAGCTCCCTCCACCAACACATCAAGCATCCGACAAGAGGAAACAATATCCTTGATATCGTTCTAACAAATGATGAGAATACTATTGAAAATGTGGAAATTGGACCAGAATTCAGTTCCAGCGATCATCGCACCTTAAAATTCACCATAAATTTTGACAAAGGAAAAGTGAATGAAAGTAAAGAAAAAGTGCCAGACTATCGGCGTGCAAACTACACAAGACTCCGTATGCAGCTTGCATCCATTGACTGGAATATACTGCTGGAAACACCAGATGTAGATAAGACATGGGAGGTGTTTGCTGAAAAGATAAATGATACAGCTAAGATGTGTATACCACTAAGAAACAGAAGGAAAATACTAAACACCAAACCGAAATGGTGGAATAATGAAATTAAAAGCTGTCTTCTAGCAAAGAAAGAAGCATACAACAAATACAAATTAACACAGCATAATAATGATAAATTAGAGCATGACAGATTGCGTAGACAAGCAAAAAAGTTGATAAAAAGCAG
>NC_059304.1:19183674-19191174 GCF_017591435.1 Portunus trituberculatus
TGAATTTCTGGCCTCCGCACACTGCAGCACTGAGGTCGTCCGGGCACTTGTCAGAGGCCAGAAATTCATTCCACCGCTGGCCATAACTTTGTCTGAATTGTCTTTGATGGTGGGTGGAGTAAGAACGTGGGATGTGCAGGGCCGAGGGTGCTGCCAAGACGGCTCTAGTGAGCACCTCAGCGCGGCGAGGCAGGATGCAGAGTTCCTGCAGGTGTGGTATTTTATCTTCCTGCACCTTGTAGAGGGTGGAGAGGCCTGCCACGTCCCTGCGATGCTGCAGGCTGTGCAAGCTGTGCAGGCCGGCCTGCTGCTCAGGAGGGCCATCATCTATGAGTCGTTCCGCTCTCCGTTGTATTTTGTCCAGGACAGAAAGGTGGGAAGACGCCGCTCCGCCCCAGGCGAGGCAGGAATACTCAAGGGAGGAGCGAATCTCGGCTTTGTACAGCAGCTCCCGTCCCCTGCTGTCCAGGAATCCTGACATCCTTCTGAGGCAGGCCAGCTTTCCCGCTGCTGTCCTGGCGAGCTGGGTGAGGTGAGCCTGGTAAGTCAGCTTGCTGTCAAACGTGACCCCCAGGATCTGCAGCTCCTGTTGAGGTCTCAATTGTTCCCCATTTAGGGTGGGGCGGATGTCATGTGCTGACCTGGACACCACAAGCAGCTGTGTTTTTTGGGGGATCAAAGGACACCTGCCATCTACGCCCCCAGTACTCCAGGGGGGCGCAGCGTAGCATTGAGGCGGGCCGTCACCTCTTGTTCTTCTCCCGGTGAGAAGGGAAGCGACAGGGTGACGTCATCGGCGTATGCGCGGGCTTTAGGAACAAGGTTAAGCAGGTCATTAACATATACGTTCCAAAGTAGCTGGCCCAGGACACTACCTTGAGGAACACCTGCTCCTGTTGCCGCTGGAGAAGAGTGCTGCCCGTTGTGAACTACCCGCATCTCCCGCTCATGCAGGTAGTCGCGCAGCAACTCTAGCAAGACGCCGCCCACACCGGCCGCACGCAGTCGCTCTACCAGGCCAGAGGGCCACACGCGATCGAAAGCCCCCCTCCCCCCCTCTCTCTCTCTCTCTCTCTCTCTCTCTCTCTCTCTCTCTCTCTCTCTCTCTCTCTCTCATGGAGTACCACAAGGATCAGTTCTAGGACCCTTACTCTTTTTGATCTATATAAATGATTTAGTAAGAAGTAGCACAAAATTAAACTTTCTCCTTTTTGCGGACGACACAAATATGTATGTTAGTGGGCAAGACCTCAGGGAGCTAGAACTTATTGTTAACAGTGAACTTGTCAATGTATATAACTGGCTCAATAGTAATAAACTTACTACAAACATTAATAAGACACACTACATGTTAACACACACAAAGACACGAACCCTAACTGCAAACATAACCATTAAGATTAACAACTTAGATATCCATAGAGTAACAGAAACAAAGTTTTTAGGAGTTGTTATTGATGATAAATTAAGATGGAAGGCGCACATTGATTTCATTAAACTAAAAATTAGCAAATTAATAGGGATAATGTATAACATAAGAAATAAATTAAACTCTGCTAATATAAGACGAGTATATATGTCATTAGCGTATTCACATTTGTTTTATTGTGCAGCAATTTGGGGAGGGGCATGTCACACATATGTACAAAATCTCTTTATAACTCAGAAAAAATTATTAAGAATTATGTATTTTGGTAGTAAGTATGAACACACCGATCAGTATTTTAGAAATAATTGCCTGCTGAAATTAGATGACATCATATCCTATAGCACTTCAATTTTTGTCTATAATGCCTTACATGACTGCCCAGTAACCATAGAATACTCTGGAAATAATCACAACACTAACACTAGAACGAGACATGAACTTAGACTGCCTCGATGCCGGACGTCCCACGCCCAGCAAAGTGTGCTGGTGCGGGGTGTCAAGCTGTGGAATCAATTGCCAGGTGACACAAGAAATGCCAATACAAAAAATACTTTTAAGGCAAGAATCAAAAGACAATTCATGACTTGATATTAATTTCCTTTGTTTAAATATTTGCAATTATATGTATTTTTCTAATATTCATACTGTATAATTATATTTTTGTAGGTATGTACGTACCTGTATGCTCTGAGTGTGTTTGTTGTGGAGATAAATATACATTATTAATGTAAGTAGTAAATATTCTATGAATTATGTATGTAAGAATGAGGATATGTATCTTTGTTGTTAAATAGTGTACGCATATAACTATGTGTTTGTGCTTGTTTGTGATTGAAAATTATCAATTAGTTAATAGTATGACTGCGTTGTCTGTGATATTTGTTTAGTATCAAGGCCTGTATAAGAGATTCTCTCAACGGGCCCATTAGTAACTATGTTAAGAATATTCTCCTTTTTGGTATGTACAAATCAACCAATAAATTTATTAATCTATTTATTTATTTATTTATTTATTTATCTCTCTCTCTCTCTCTCTCTCTCTCTCTCTCTCTCTCTCTCTCTCTCTCTCTCTCTCTCTCAATTCACGGTACCTCACCTTACATTACTCTTACCTTGCCAGTTTAGCATCATACCCATTACTCTGTTACTCTACGTCTCTAGTCTGCGTCTTCCCTCCTTAGCGCACCTCACGTCCTTACTTTACGATCCCTTACCCATCAATAAGTGGGGAGGAGGCGAGGAGGGAGCGAGCCGCCTCTAGTCTCTCTCTGTGGGACGCCTGTGGTGACACCCGAACAGGTAGTGGGGTAGCGTGACACCCTCCTGGGACCATCACCACCACCACTACCACCACACTCAACGCCGCCACCACCAGCGCTGCCGTCACCCGCTCCATCGCTGAAAGAAGAAGTTGAATTTCAGGGGTTTTTTTAAGGATTCCAGGCGTTTAAAAATTGAAAGGCTCAGGAATGTAGCGGTTCAAAAGTCAGGGTCTCAGGATGTTGGATTTAAATTTTCAGGGTTCAGGGTTCAGAGGATATAGATGTCAAGATTCAAGGTTTCAAAAGTTCATGGTTCAGTGGCTCTTTCAAAGGTTCAGGATTTCAAGGGTTTTAAAGGTTGGGTTTAGGGGTTCAATCTTCAAAAGTTTACAAGAGTTCAAGGGTTCAGATTTCAAGGATTTCATGTTGTTGTTGTTTTTTTGAGGGGGTGGCGGGGGGGGAAGATTCAAGAGTTATAAAAAAAGTTCAGGTTTCGAAGTTTCAAGGTTTCAAAGTTCAAATATTTCAAAGTTCAAGGGTTTCATGGGCTCGAGATTCAAGATTCGGTGTTTTAATGTCCATCCATCGAGAGAGAGAGAGAGAGAGAGAGAGAGAGAGAGAGCAACTTCTGTGAAAACTTTATGGGCACAAGTTACATCTAAGTTGTGGAGTTTCTGGTACTATTTCTACGTCCAAAGATTTACTTCCCTCTGCTTCCTGAGTGATGTGTGGCGCAGGAGTCTCCATCTGTCTGTGTTGCTGTGCGTGTTGCTGTGCGTGTTGCTGTATTGCTGTATCTATTATTGTTTCTGTATAGTGCTGATGTGTATGTGTGTGATTTTGTTGTTTTGCTGTGTTTGTGTGGTGTGTTGCTGTGTTTGTGTGTTGTGTTGCTGTGTTTGCGTGTTGTGTGATGTGTTGATGTTTCTGTGTTTCTGTGTATCGCTGTTTTTCTATGTAGTGTTACTGTGCTTGTGTGTGATTTTGTTTTGCTGTTTGTGTTGTGTTTGTGTTTGTGTGTAGTGTTGTTGTGTTTCTGTGCTTCTGTCTATTGATGTGTTTCTGTATAGTGTTGATGTGTTAGTGTCTGATTTTGTTTTACTGTGTTTGTGATGTGTTGCTGTGGTGTGTTGCTGTGTTGCTCTGTTTGTGTGTGTTGGTGTTGTGTTGTGTTTGTGTGTGTGTTTGTGTGTTGTGTGTGCTGTTGTGTGTTGTGTTGCTGTGTTTGTGTGTCGTGGTGTGTTGCTGTGTTTGTCTTCTGTTGTTGGTGTTGGTGTTACAGGACAATATTTCTGCACCCCATCTGTATTGTGCTATGGTTACTGTGGTGTTGTGATGTTGCTGTGGTGGTGGTGGGGACATTAAACTATTTTTTACACTCCTGCATTGAATTGTGGCTTCTTTGTTATCGTGGTAAAGTGTTGTGGTGGTGATGGTGGTGGTGGTGGTACAGGATTATTAGTCTGACCCATTTGTGTTGCTGTGTTGTGCAGTGTTAGATTTGTCACGAGACCACTCCGTTTTCCCTTCCTTAACCCCTTCAGCACCATCACGCGTCTCCATATTCATTTCATACACCTTCAGAAACTCAAAGGGGGGTTAAAATAGTGAAGACTGTAGCCACTAACCTTCTGACCTCCATAGACCCTTCCTAATGTCAATAAAGGGTCTAATCGTACACAAAACTCAAGGTAAAAATGTGTCCCAGTACTAAAAGGCTTAACTTGGGCGTGAACTCAGAGGAGCGAGTGAGGAAAAACGAGAAATAATAGACTGATTGATTGATTTTCTACCAAGGAAAGCAAAAAAAGGTGGGAAGAAGAAAAAGTTCATTGAGAATAATAGCCCACGGAGAGAGAGAGAGAGAGAGAGAGAGAGAGAGAGAGAGAGAGAGAGAGAGAGAGAGAGAGAGAGAGAGAGAGAGAGAGAGAGAGAGAGAGAGAGAGAGAGAGAGACTGTCAAGGGCGGCGGGAGTGTGTGTGTGTGTGTGTGTGTGTGTGTGTGTGTGTGTGTGTGTGTGTGTGTGTGTGTGTGTGTGTGTGTGTGTGTGTGTGTGTGTTCTGACTCCCTCGCTCACTTAAACAAAGCGAGGTCGTGGCCAGGAGCAGCTTTTAGATCAATTATACAAGACTCAAGTGATCATTTGTATTTTGAGAGAGAGAGAGAGAGAGAGAGAGAGAGAGAGAGAGAGAGAGAGAGAGAGAGAGAGAGAGAGAGAGAGAGAGAGAGAGAGAGAGAGAGAGAGAGAGAGAATATACGAATGACAAAAGAAAAAAGAAAAGACAAGGACACGTAAAACAGAAACGGACAACACAAACAACATTTCTTTCATAAACACTTAAGAAAAATATTGAAAAAAACAGTAAAATAGTAAAAAAAAAATAAATATGAAACATTATAAGACGATCAATAAAAAAAAAAAAAAAAAACGAGAAAGGGAACGAAACAGGCAAACCTTCCTTCTCATTCCTTACTATGCTATTGACATTCTGAGAGCCACAAAGTTAAGCATGCAAGTAAGTTTGTTTGTTTTTTCCCCACACACATTATTTCCCCTTTTCCTCAAGTCAGTTTCCCTTGAAAAACCTGCAAACAAGAATATTCATCCGCCCTCTCCTTTGCTCAGTTTCCCTTGCAGAGCCTACCAATAAGAACACAAAGAGGACTACACAAAATCTATTAGGCCTATACTGGAGATTAAAGAGAGAGAGAAAAGGAGGAGAAAGAAGAAGAGATGGAGAGGAGGAGGAGGAGGAGGAGGAGGAGAGGCTGCAATTTTAACTAATATTCTAAAAACGTATGACTTTAAAAACAAGAACATTTATTCCCCCTCTCCTTTGCTCAGTTTCCCTTGAAGAATCTACCAATAAGAACACAAAGAAGGTTGCAAAAAAATCTATGAGGCCTATACGTGGGAGACCCTGTGAGGTATTTTGAAGGAGCCTGCACAAGGGATAGGAAGAAAAATACGAAAAGAAAACTAATAATAATGACGATATTGATAATGCGACCACCTATTCAAAAGTTCACCTTCGTCCGGGGTCCCCTTTCAAGCCAAGTGAATGAAGCTTTGAATGAATAATGAAAGAAATATGAATGAGTGAAATGAGAATACCAGTTCGTTTCTCTCTCTCTCTCTCTCTCTCTCTCTCTCTCTCTCTCTCTCTCTCTCTCTCTCTCTCTACTGCCTGAAGCACACACATTTATTTCTTGTCCTACTCCGTTTAATCCTCACAAAGAGACCACAACATTTTTTCCTCCTCCTCCTCCTCCTCCTCCTCCTCCTCCTCCTCCTCCTCCTCCTCCTCCTCCTCCTCCTCCTCTTCTATTTTTCATATTCTGCCTTTTCTGTACTGCGTTCAAGAAAGATCCTCAGCATTCTCTCTCTCTCTCTCTCTCTCTCTCTCTCTCTCTCTCTCTCTCTCTCTCTCTCTCTCTCTCTCTCTCTAGTTCATCTATTTCCGGTTTTCTTACTTTTTTTCTCTTTTTCTTTTCGATTATTTTGTCTTCTTTCTTCGTCTTGTTTTTGTTTGTTTGTTTTCATTTTTTTCTTAATTTTATTTTTTCTTCTTCTGCTCTTTCTTTTCTTCCTTTATTCTTTCACCAACTTCTTTAACATCCACCTGTTCCTCCTTATCACTTCCTTCCTTCCTTCCTTCCTTCCTTCCTTCCTTCCTTCCTTCCTTCCTTCCTTCCTTCCTTTTCTTCTTCCTCCTCCTCGTGACACACTGGCTTCACCCTCGCCACTTTTCTTAACTTTTCATGCCCAGCAATTAATCTTTTAAACAAACTTTATTCCCTCCCGGTACACCTTCACAAGTTAGGAAAGGGACGGAAGGCTGTGTCAATATTCTTTTGGGAATATTGTGCTGGGAAGAAAAAATAATATATGTGTGTATGTTGGGTTAGGTTGGGCTGGATTGGGTTGGGTTGGGTTAGGTTAGGTTGGGTTGGGTTGGGTTGGATTGGGTTGGGTTGGGTTGGGTTAGGTTAGGTTGGGTTAAGTTGGGTTAGATTGGGTTAGGTTAGGTTAGGTTAGGTTGGGTTGGGTTGGGTTAGGTTGGGTTGGGTTAAGTTAGGTTAGGTTGGGTTAAGTTGGGTTAGATTGGGTTAGGTTAGGTTAGGTTGGGTTGGGTTGGGTTGGATTGGGTTAAGTTGGGTTAGGTTGGGTTGGGTTGGGTTAAGTTACGTTAGGTTAGATCAGGTTAGGTTACTCTAAGTTAAGATATTTTATGGTACATAATGATTACATTTAAGAAAGTGAAGTTATATCAAGTTACAAATAAGTTTATGTAAGTGTGTTTAGGTTAAGATTAGGCCACGTTAGGTTAAACTTAGGCCGAAGTAGGTTAAGTTAGTTAGATAAGACATGTAGTTAACTTTGGATATTTTTAGTTAGGTAAGGTTAGGTAAAGAAAAGTAAAAGAATGATAACAAAAATAAGTCTTAAATTAAAAATACACGGAGGAAATAAAGGAGAAACATTACCTACTACATTTACCTGCATATTCATTTATTCATTTATTCTCTCATTCTAAAAAATTCTGGTGGCAAACATTTACTTATCTTTGACATCTAATTCCCTACCTTTCAATTTCTACTTCCATATAATTCCTGGTCTTTAAATTTTTGCTTCGAGTTATCCCCACACTCTCTCTCTCTCTCTCTCTCTCTCTCTCTCTCTCTCTCTCTCTCTCTCTCTCTCTCTCTCTCTCTCTCTCTCTCTCTCTCTCTCTCTCTCTCTCTCTCTCTCTTCCTCCCACGAGGCGATATGTTACCCAGGTCTTCTGTTGCTTCCTTTCCTCCTCT
>NC_059304.1:19208674-19218674 GCF_017591435.1 Portunus trituberculatus
TGTGTATGTGGATGTGGGTGGTATGGCTAAGTAAGATAGAGGACGAAGAGAGGGAGAAGACGACAGAGAGGCACACGGAGGCAGGGTGGAATCAATACGGGAGCAGGCGTGATGGCAGATGGAATAGGTAAATAGTGAAGGCGAGGTGGCGCAGAGCTGAATGGAAGGGTTGTGTTGCGCCCTCCACGCATGACAAAGTAGAGAGGAAGGAGGGAGAGACAGGGAAGCAAGAGAGGGGGGAAGCAAGACGGAGGGTTAGAAGGAAGGAGACTTGGAAGGAGGACGGAGGAGAGAGGAATGAGGGGGAAAGAGGAAGGAAGGGAGGGGGAGAAGGAGGAGGATGAGAGGGTTGGAAGAAAGGGAGGAGGGAAGAAAAGGGAAGGAGTTAGGGTAGGAGGAAAGAGAAAAGAGGGAGATAGTGAGGGGAGGAGAGGAGGAGTGTGGAGAGAAAGGAGGAGGGCAAATAGGAAGGAAGAAAAGGAAAATTGAAAGGAATGGAGGATATGAAGTAATGGTGAGAGAGAGAGAGAGAGAGAGAGAGAGAGAGAGAGAGAGAGAGAGAGAGAGAGAGAGAGAGAGTTAATTAAATAAAAACTGTTGGAGTAGAATTTAATAAAGCAACACATAAAATAAACAAAAATGTCGAACACAACAATTATTATTATTATTATTATTATTATCATTATTATTATTACTATTATTATCATCATCATAAAATATTAGACGAATTCACTTCCCATATCATCTTTATTAAAACCCACACACAGACACAGACACAGACACAGACACAGACACACACACACACACACACACACACACACACATCCACGTACTATCGATAATTTCAGCTGGAACTCTCTACCTGTGTCTGTAAAAAAAACTGAAATTGGTAAAACGCGCGCAGCTATTTCTCTCTCTCTCTCTCTCTCTCTCTCTCTCTCTCTCTCTCTCTCTCTCTCTCTCTCTCTCTCTCTCTCAATGATTCCCCCAAACACGGGTGACACGCCAGAAAATTGAGAGTGAGCAGGGAAACACAGAGGGGGAAGGAGAATGATCATGATTAGATGCCACTCAAAAAAACACCAACACCCTAATTTTTTTTTTATTATCAGTTGTAGTAGTAGTAGTAGTAGTAGTAGTAGTAGTTTCATTATCATTATTGGTATTATCATAGTTTTATTATTATTATTATTATTATCATTATCATTATTATTATTGTTGTTGTTGTTGTTGTTGTTCCTACCATTGTCGTTGTTGTTGTTGTTGTTGTTGTTGTTGCTGTTGTTACTATCATTATTATTATTATTATTACTATTACTATTATCATAGTTGTTGTTGTTGTTGTTACTATTACTATCATTGCCAATTTCATCGTTTCTGTTTTGTTGTAGTTGTTGTTTTTGTTGTCGTAGGGAACATTAATTATAATACCCTGAAAACAACAACAAAAACAACAACAACAACACAACTACTACTACCACTACTACCACCACCACTACCACCACCAAAATTATCATCCTCGTCCTCTTCTATGCATGATCACACCATCACACCATCACATTGCCACACCGCCACACCGCTGCCAGCTTCCAACACCACTGCCTTGAGTTATGATACGCGGCAAATGACACTCCTTAGTCACTATCACCACTGTTACGGGACCTTACTGTGGAAATAACACTGAATCTTCTAAATACAAGCAGAAAGATGAATTGAGGAAAAAGATAGATAGACTGATAGGTAGATAGATAGATAGATAGATGGATAGATGGATAGATTGATAGACACAGATAGATAGATAGATAGACAGATGGATAGATAGATTGATAGATAGATAGAGATTGATTGATAGATAGATTGATAGATAGATAAATAGATTGATAGATAGACTGATTGACAGATATATAGATAGATAGATAGATAGATAAAAACAAACATATATACGTAAATAAATAATAACAGATAAATAAATAAAAACAATAATACAAACAGAGTCACGTTTTCATATCCCCAAATATTAAAATACCATTAAAAACAAATTAATTCAACGTATAAACTCTACAATAAGACTAAGATGTGTATTATTTATCTTCTCTCTCTCTCTCTCTCTCTCTCTCTCTCTCTCTCTCTCTCTCTACCAATATCACCACCTTTCATTTCTACCCAATAAATTAAACGAATTTTCTGTTAAAACTCGCTATTGACTCTGCTAGCATTGTGTCTCACTGCAATTGTCTATTCTCTTTTGTATACTCCTCTCCTTTTTATTCCTCTGTATTGACTCTGCCCTCTGTGTTGTCCGTCATTCATGTATGTTCCTTTGCTGTCCTTCATAAGAGGAGGGAAGAGAAGCAAGGAGAGGTGCAGAAAAAGATGAAGAAAGGGAAAAAGAAATAGTGTCGAGAAGATGAATGAGATGAGGAGAAAATAAAAAGAGGAGGGATGAAAATGAAAAATAGGGGAAAAAAGCAGAGGAAAGAAGAGGAAAAGGAAAAGGGAAGAGAGGAGGGAAGATAGAAGCTGAAAGTAACAAATGGATAAGAGAAAAAAAAATAGTTGCTTAATATCTTTCCTTGCAACACTTTCATATACTAAACCTCCGTTTGCATTCCACCCCTTACTCCTTTTGTACTTCAGTATGTTCATTTATACCTCCCTGTTCCTCTATATTATTCCTTCGCTATCGCCCTTTGCATTCCCTTCACTCCTTTTATGTTCATGTTCACTTACACCCCTTTCTTTTTACCATTCCTTCGTTAAATACACCGCACACATATTCATTCATAAACTTACCAATCTTCCTATCCTTCCTTATTTGACTATTACATTCTACACCTTTGCACTCTTTTCCTAAGTCTTTATACCTGTACTTTTTTTTTTCTTTTTGTCATTCCTTCGCTAAATACACCATACACATATACATTTATAAACTTACCAAACTTCCTATTTAATCTCCCTTATTTTGGCTTTATACTCGAATTTATCAATGATCTTTTGCATTCTTTCTTTATGCAGGAGAGAAAACTGGCCAGGGGAACAAAAAGTGGGAAAAAAAGGCCCACTCTTAAAGATCACAAGAGTCATCCAGAAGTGAGGGGCAAAAATGTCTTGAAACCTCCCTCTCTGCACTCTTTTTGTACCTGTTTATGTTGACTCACATCTGCATGCTCCTTTATATCCTTCCCTCGATACATACATACTGCACAGCAAATCTATAAATATAAACCTTGTATCAAATCTCCCTTTTTTGGCTCTGTATATATCAAAGCTCCGTTTCATTCTACACCTTTGCACTCTTTTTTGTACTTTTTATACCTGTATGTTCTTTTATATTCATTCCTTTGATCAATACACAGTGCACAAATCAGATCTATAAACCTACAAAACTTCCTATCGAGTCATTCTACACCTCTGCACTCTTTTTTGAACTTCTTTATACCTGTACGTTTTTATCTTATCATTCCTTCGATAAAATACAGTACACATATCCATTTATAAACTTGCAAAACTTTCTATCGAGTCTCCCTTATTTGGTTCTGTTATATTCTACACCTCTGCATTTTTTTTTCTACTTCTTTATACCTGTACGTTTTTATTTTATACCTGTACGTTTTTATTTTATCTTTCCTTTGGTAAATACAATGCACATATCAGGTCTATAAACTTACCAAACTTTCTATCGAGTCTACCCCTTTACACTCCTTCTGTACTTCATATACCTGTATGTTCCTGTATATCATTCCTTCACTAAATACAACATGCACAAACACATATCCTCTCTTTCATTGTTTACGGGAACTGGCATAAAAGTGGGCCATTTTTTTTCTTTATCTTTTGTTGCCCCTCTTGCATTAACCCCTTCAGTACTGGAACGCATTTCTACCTTGAGTTCTGGGTATGATTTGGCGATTTTATTGACATTAGGAAGGGTCTATGGCAGTCAGAAGATAAACGGCCACAGTCTTCACTATTTTAATCCCTACATGAGTTTCTGAAGCTGCATAAAGTCACCAACTACTAGCTAGAATGAAAAAGGAAAACGTGTCATGGTACTGAAAGGGTTAAAAAAAAATCCGCAACCTCAATTAACTTTCTACTGGCTTTGTGCTCTCATTCTCGGTACTTTCTTTGTGTTTGCTAGTGTTCCATTGTAGCTGGCTGTCCATTGCATTGATTTGACATTAGTATTATTTTTACCTGAGGCTTGGTGCTGCAATGCCACGCTCGCAGCCTCCACGCGAGAGTGCTTTAAACGATAATTCCAGAGCACCATTGCAGCCTGGCACTCCACACGCCTCCTTAAAGAGTGGGAAAGTGTAAACTGAAACGGACTCTCTCTCTCTCTCTCTCTCTCTCTCTCTCTCTCTCTCTTGGTAGCTACAGTAAAACCTACAAACATGAACATACACGTCTGTCTCTCTCTCTCTCTCTCTCTCTCTCTCTCTCTCTCTCTCTCTCTCTCTGTTACATGGTTTCTCTCTACTTAAACTTACACAAACACACACACAAAACCACACACACACACACACACACACACACACACACACACACACACACACACACATACACACACACACACACACACACACACACGAATCATCTTCCCCACTCAATTAAATAGAGTCAAAGTTTGGACATCCTTCAAAACCATGTTCAATTTTCCAGGAGAGAGAGAGAGAGAGAGAGAGAGAGAGAGAGAGAGAGAGAGAGAGAGAGAGAGAGAGAGAGAGAGAGTATTTTTAGCACTCCCCAAGTTTACAGTTCAGTCTTTTGCAACTTGATTTACCTCGTGGTCAATACTTTCATTGTTTCCATTTATACACCAGTAAGGAAGAGGGTGTGTCAGAGGGTGGTAGTAGTAGTAGTAGTAGTAGTAGTAGTAGTAGTAGTAGTAGTAGTAGTAGTAGTAACGAGGTGGTGGCGTTGTGGATAAGGTGGTGGGCGTGGGATCGGGCAGACGTCCACGCGTAGGTTTGAATCCCCCCACCAATCACATCCTTAAAAACTTTGCTCTTTGTCGAGTAATAGTAGTAGAAATAGTAGTAGTAGAAATAGTAGTAGTAGAAATAGAAGTAGTAGTGTTAGTAGTAGTTTCCTTCACACGTTTGGAGTAAATTTCAGTCTAAGAGAGAAAGAGAAACAAAAAGAAAAAAAAGAAAAGAAAAAAACAAAGCAAAATTAAAAGAATAGAGGAAGGCAGAAGAGAAAATGGGAAAGAGAAAACAAAACAAAGGAAAAGAAAAATTTATATGAAAGAAAACCAAAAGAAGGAAGAGAGATAAAAGAGAAGAAAGAGGAATAAATAAAACAACAGAAAAGAAGACAACACAAGAAAGAGATGAGAAGAAGAAACAAGACACAAGAAACAAGGAAAAGGAAAAGAAAACGAGAGGAAACAAAGAAGAATGGATGAGAGAGAGAGAGAGAGAGAGAGAGAGAGAGAGAGAGAGAGAGAGAGAGAGAGAGAGAGAGAGAGAGAGAGAGAGAGAGAGAGAGAGAGAGAGAGAGAGAGAGAGAGAGAGAGAGAGAGGAAGGAGAAAAGATAGAAGACAAACGGAAGTACAAAAATGAAAAAAGAGATCGAGAACAAAGACAGGAGAGAGAGAGAGAGAGAGAGAGAGAGAGAGAGAGAGAGAGGACAATGTAAAGACACGAGAGGAAAGGAATAATGCATTGATTCCTCCACGGTGTCGGAGCTGTGGCGCGGCCAATAATGCAAGGACGAGGGGACGAGAGAAAGAACACTGCCAGAAAGAAAAACCAAAAGAAAGAGAAGAACATGGTCAATAAAAGAGGAGAGGAGGAGGAGGAGGAGGAGGAGGAGGAAGACAGGAAAAATAATAGGATGGAGACGAGGAACAAGATATGTAAACAAAAAATAAGGAAGGGAGGAGGAGGAGAAAAAAGAGAAGGAGGAGGAGGAGGAGGAGGAGGAGGAGGAGGACAGAAACAAGAACAGGAATAAAGTGACAAACAAAATGAATAATAAATAAATAAATACAAAAGGTAAAAGAAGGAACTGAAGGAGGAAGAGGATAAAGAGCAAGGGGAGGAGGAAGAGGAGGAGGAGGAGGAGGAGGAGAATGAAGATCAAGGGAAGAGGAGGAGGAAGAGGAAGAGGAAGAGGAGGAACAAGAACACGAAGGGAGTGAAGAGGAGGATAATAGAAAAAAAAAGGGAAGAATTAGGACAACAACAACAACAACAACAACAACAACAACTACTACTACTACTACTACTACTACTACTACTACTACTACTACTACTACTACTACTACTACTACTACTACTACTACTACTACTACTACTACTACTACAGCAACAACAGACAAAGGAAAAAGGAAAAAGGAAAAAGGAAGAAGGAAGAAGAAGAAGAAGAAGAAGAAGAAGAAGGAGAGAGAGACAAAGACACAGAGACAGAAAACAGGACAAACAACAAGAGCAACATCAAACCACCACAATCACCCCCACCACCACCACAACCACCACCGCCTTCCTCCTCCTTCACCCTAGACAATACAAGGACAAGCCTGACCGAGTGACTTACAGAAAACACTGATAGGAAAACACTGCGGCGATAACCCAACCCAGACAAGACTAGGAGTTATTTGTTCACCACTTACGCTCACTAATGACTCTCTGGGAAGGCTTAGACGTGACAGAGAGAGAGAGAGAGAAGGTAAGGGAGGAGAATTTGGAGGTTAAGGTAACGGAGGAGAGAGAAAAGAAGAGAAGTGAGAACAATACAGGGATTAGGATGAAGGAAAAGGTAACAGAAGAGAGGGAAAAGAAGGGAAGGAAAACGAGAATACAAGGATTGGGATGGAGGAAGAATAACGAAGGAGAGGGAAGAGAAAAGGAGGGAAGAGAAGAAACTGAGATGGAGGAAAGGTAACGGAGGAGAGAGGAAAGAGGGAAGAGAAGGGAAAGGAAAGAATCTGGAGAATGGAATGGAGGAAGAATAACGGAAGAGAGAGAAAGAAGGGAAGAGAGAAGACGGAGATGGAGAAAAGGTAACGAAGGAGGGTAGAGAAAGGAAGGGAAAGGAAAAGAAAGAGTAATGAAT
Source organism: Portunus trituberculatus (assembly GCF_017591435.1). Lineage (NCBI taxonomy): Eukaryota > Metazoa > Arthropoda > Malacostraca > Decapoda > Portunidae > Portunus > Portunus trituberculatus. Next base: position 19,215,741 of record NC_059304.1, read on the forward strand.
GGAGGAGAATGGCAAAGAAGGGAAGAGAATGAAGAATAGGATGGAAGATAAGGGCGAAGTGAATGGGGAAAGAAAGAAAAGGAGAGAAGGAGACGAGAAGGAAGGGAAAAAGAGGAAAATAAGGAAAAGAGAGAGATGAATAAGAAAAAGGGAACAAAATTATCTGCCAGAGGAAAGAAAACGAGAAGAAAAATTAAACAAACTTGACAAGACGAAAAATTCAAGAAAAAATCAAATAAAAAGCGAAAAGGAAGTAAATAAATAAATGGAAAGAGAAAAGGAAGAAAAGAGAAAGAAAAACAAAAGAAATGAAAAGGAAAAGTAATATCAGAATAAGGAAAACAGAAAAGAAAACTTAAATATTGAAAAGGTGTGACGAGGAAACATGGAAAGGAGGAGGAAGAGAAAAGTTTAGTGAAATAATAATCCTCCTTTTTTTTTTTTAAACAGTAGATATAATACACAATGCCAAAGCCCTAGTCATTACGAGCGTAGGGCTATCTATGGCTATGTCTACAAAAAATAATAGTATAATGATGTTTACAGTGTAATGTGGTACAGAGACAATGAATGTGTCCTTGATATAACGTGTCAGCTACTGCTGGTCGGCGAGCCGCTCGTTCGCTCGGCACTTGAAGATGTGCAGGGAGGTGGAGCGGTGCAGGTCCGTGCTGAGCACCATCTGGTTCCACAGGCGACTGTACCGTGGCAGGAAGGAGCGTATATTATGCTCAGTCCTGCTGAACGGTACAGCCACCGTGTGTGGGTGCTCAGAGTTTTCTGCCGACCGCGTAGCTAGAGTAGGGGGCGGCGGTCCAGGGAGGCGCAGAGTAGCGAGGTGAGGGGTGTGCAGTGCCTGAACATAACACAAAGCCCCGCCACATCCCGCCTGTGCTGCAGTGGCTGGAAGGTGTCTGGTCTGGTCTCTCTCTCTCTCTCTCTCTCTCTCTCTCTCTCTCTCTCTCTCTCTCTCTCTCCTACGGTGTCTTCTGAAAACCTCTATTAAATTTTAGCACGAGAGGCGTTTAGAGAGAGAGAGAGAGAGAGAGAGAGAGAGAGAGAGAGAGAGAGAGAGAGAGAGAGAGAGCGCATCAGTAGAGATTGACAAGGGTTGCCGTGGAAACTGTTTTGATTGCAGAGAGAGAGAGAGAGAGAGAGGTGTGATTTATAGCTAGGAATGTCTTTGACCTACCATTTCAATCTCTCTCTCTCTCTCTCTCTCTCTCTCTCTCTCTCTCTCTCTCTCTCTCTCTCTCTCTCTCTCTCTCTCTCTAACCTTATTCCTTCACCATCTTCTTCCATCTTTCTCTTTAAAGTAGGTGCTTACTGAGCTCACTAACACGATAACCTCCTCCTCTTCCTCCTCCTCCTCCTCCTCCTCCTCCTATGCACCCCTTTATTTTCGTATCACCGTCAACGTAATAGCATCGAAACGGTTCACCTGTCCTCTCTCCTCTCCTCTTCTTTATTCGTTCCTCCTCTCCCTTCTCCTCCTCCTCCTCCTCCTCTCCCGCTCATCATCTCCGCCACAAGCTATCACATAAAGGGCTCGCCTCGCCAGTGTATGGGTTCTAAAACACACAGGATACTTCTTGACACGCTTGGGGTAAACGAATAGATAGATAGATAGGGAGGGGGGGAGAAAAAGAGAGAGAGAGAGAGAATGAATAGATAGATAGATAGGTAAATAGGTAGATAAATAGGTAAACGGATGAATAGATGGACAGATTGATAGATAGAGAGATGGACTGTAGGGGATGGATAAATAAAGAGATAGATAGATAAAAGTATAGATAGATATATAGATAGACGCGTTGATAGGTAGATGGACATTAAAGTTATGTTGAAATAAATTAAAAGATAGGTAAATTAATTGATTGATAAATAGTTATAGACTCTTGTGTGAAACGGATAAGCAGATACATAGATAGATAGATAGAGCTAGATAGATAGATAGATAAACGGATAAAAATATAAAATGACATAAATGGATAGACAGACAGTAGGGGAATAGATAAGTAAAGAGATAGATAAAGAGATACAGATAAACATATAGATAGATAGATAGATAGATAGAGATCAAAGTTACGTTAATATACACAAATAGATAGATGGATCTATTAACTGATGAATACCTATAAATCTATTAGTCTAAGTGTGGTTACATTACAACAGGAGAAACAGCAAGCAGCCACAAGGCCTACACGTGTCGCTCCTTGTGTGAAATATACCTTCCCATTTCCACCATCATCCTCATCCATCAATACGTATAGTCCTATCTTAAAGCATAATTAGTTTCTTGAATCTTTCTCTTAAGCTTGAGACCATTGTTTTTGTTGTATTCTCATTATTGATCCTGGGAAATGTGCTTACGTCCTTCTTATCACAACAGGTCCCCTCTAAACCTACGCCACTCACGTACAGGAAACTTAAATTTTTCAGACAAATTAAAAGAAAATGGAGATATCTTGTAACTTCTAAAGAATTCATCAATTTGCTCACTATCTCACACTATCTCACTCTCACAGTGAAGCCTTTGTAGTACAGTGTCACTTCCTCATCTCACTCACCAGCAGACTGTCTATATTAAGTCTCTGCTGCTGCTACTGCTGCTTAGTGTTTGGATGTGCAGAGCTCCGGTGACAAGCACATTAGATAACACAACCATAACATCAAATAAAGGAAGCTGCAAGAAACCATATCCTCTCTAAAAGTAAAAGTGGCAGTCCCAATGTGAAATATATGTTTACCTATTTCCACGTGTAATCAACAAGTACAAATCTAATCTTGTTTTAATGTTCCCTAATGACTCACCGCGAACAATCTGATTACTGATTCCGTGCCATTCATCTACAGCTGTATCTAAGAAGCAGTTCCTTCCCACCTCTTTCTTGAACCTATTCTTTCATTCTTTCACTCATTAATTCATGTTCT
>NC_059304.1:19226174-19233674 GCF_017591435.1 Portunus trituberculatus
TCTTTCCTTCCTTCCTGATTGACTGACAGACTGACTGACTGACTAATTGCCTGCTTCTTTCCTTCCTTCCTTAATTCCTTCTCTCCTTCCTTCCTTCCTTCCTGCCTACCTGTCTTCCTCCTTCTTTCCTTCCTTCTTTCCTGCCTGCCTGTCTGCCTTTCTCCACTCCCCTCCTCTTCCCTCCGCCTGAATTAGCATATATATTCCAACAAATGATAAAAATGGTGACGGGTGTTATTATCACCTCAAGAGCTGGTTAATTAGCGAGGATACGAACTCTTGACTCCAGTGTATGTATCATGACACGTGTATCAATTCACTATGTATTAAAAGAAACTAATACATGTATGTGTGTATTATGTATTGCGTGATTTTTATTCATTTTTATTTATCTGTTCTTATCTATTTATTTATCTATTCTTGTTGGTTTTTTATTGTTGTTTTTTTTTTCATATAGGAGAGGCAGCGGTCCAATACAATATAAAAGGGAGAGAGAGAGAAAGAGCCACACAGGTGCTGGTCACGAACGAGATCTCAACACCACCGCCACAATCTTAACCCCTTCAGTACCATGACGTGTTTTCACTATTGTTATTATTATCTACTTATTCATTTATTTATCTATTTTATTTATTTGTTCTATTTTTTTTCTATTTTTTGCTTATTATTTCGCGATTTTATACAGCTTCAGAAACTTTCGTGTGAGGATTAGAATAGCGAAGGCTCTGGCCATTAATCTTCTGACCTCCAGTGAGCGTTCCTAATGTCAATCAAATCGTCTCATCATACCCAAAATTCATGGTAAATATGCGTCCAAGTACTGTAGGGTTAAGGATAAAGGTCTAAACTTATGTAGGGATTAGAATAGTGAATAGTGAAGACTCTGGCCATTGATCTTCTGACCTCCATACACTTCCTAATGTTAACCAAATCGTCTCATCATACCCAAAACTCGTGGTAAAAATGCGTCTCACTACTGAAGAGGTTAAAGATAAGTGTCTAAACTCATGTGGGGGGTTAAAATAGTGAAGACTCGGCCATTAATCTTCTCCATAGACACTTCCTAATGTTAACCAGATCATATCCAAAACTCATGCTAAAAAATGCGTCCAGGTACTGAAGAGGTTAAAGATAAGTGTCTAAACTCATGTGGGGGATTAAAATAGTGAAGACTCAGGCCATTAATCTTCTCCATAGACACTTCCTAACGTTAACCAGATCGTCTCATCATATCCAAAACTCGTGCTAAAAATGCGTCCAGGTACTGAAGGGGTTAAGGATAAATATCTTGAATCCATCGTGTAGAGAGAATTCAAGTTTACAGGAAGGAGGAAACACAGAAGCAGACAGAAAGTTCCAGAGTTCACCAGAGAAAGGGATGAAAGACTGGGACTATTGTGAGTGATTCCTGTACGAGTATGTTCCCTGTTTGTGTACGTAATGTGATGAGGCTTTATTTACCTAGGAGGGAAAACCGGACAAGGAAAAAAAGATAAAAAGATTAAAAACAAGTGTGAAGTAGCGGTCCCTAAACAAGTTGAATATAAATGTAGTCAGAAGGGACTCAAAGAATGTTACTTCGATGTCACTTCAATGTCACTTAGCCCTCATTACTTTCTTTGCTCATTTTTCTTCCTTCTCTTCCTTCTTTCTTCTTCCTCGTATCTCTGTTACTTTCTTTCTCATTTTTTGTTACCTCTTCTTTCTTTTCTTTCTTTTTCCTTTCTTCTCTCCATCTGTTCTTTCTTCTCTTCTTTCTTCTCTCCATCTTCCTCCTCCTTTCTGCCGCTCCCTGCCTCTCACCCTTCCCCTACCTCTCCCTGCCTCTCCCTGCCCCTCCCTGCCTCTCTCCTGCCTCTCCCTTCCCCTACCTCTCCCTGCCTCTCTCCCTGTCTCTCTCTCTGTCTCTCCCTGCCTCTTTCCCTGCCTCTCTCTGCCCCTCTCTGCCTCTCTCCCTTTCCCTATCTCTCCCTGCCTCTCTCTGCTTCTTTCCCTGCCTCTCTCCCTGTTACACCCCGTCTCTCCTTGCCCTTCCATCTCTCCTGCCTGGCAAATGAAGTGTTGTGGTTGCAATAGAAGCCTTGTATAGATGAAGCGTGTGGGAAGCAAGGAATGTGTGTACGTATATTTCTTCATTCATTCCTTGCTTTCCATATTCCCTCCCTCCTCCTTTCCTTCCTTCATTCATTCATTCATTCATTCCGTTCATCCAGAATCATTGCAAACTTCTTTCTTCTCTCCTTCCTCCCTTTCTTCCTTTCTTCCTTCCTTCCTTCAGTCTTTTTCATTCTCTCTCTCTCTCTCTCTCTCTCTCTCTCTCTCTCTCTCTCTCTCTCTCTCTCTCTCATTGCATCGTTCTTTCCTCTCTCCTTCCTTCCTTATCTTCTTTTCTTTCTCTTTCTCTCTCCCTCCATCTATCTAACCACCCTTATTCCATTGTTCTTTATTTTCTCCTTCCTTCCTTTTCTTCGTTTCTTTCTCTCTCCTTCCCTCCATCCATCCATCCATCCACTCTCGTTCAATCCTTCTTCCTTCTCTCCTTCCTTCCTTCCTTCCTTCCTTCCTTCCTTCTCTCTCCCTCTCTCCCACCATTCCTCTGATTACTTATTTCCTTCCTTCCTTTCTTCACTTCACTCTCCCGGTCTCAAAATTCCAACTAATTAAGGCTTATTTACCGAGCGTTCAGTCCCCACCACCTGAGAGAGAGAGAGAGAGAGAGAGAGAGAGAGAGAGAGAGAGAGGAAATTCCATCATCTCTTAATTCCCTTTTGAAGTAAGTCTCTCTCTCTCTCTCTCTCTCTCTCTCTCTCTCTCTCTCTCTCTCTCTCTCTCTCTCTCTCTCTCTCTCTCATTTCCATATATTCAACTTCACCTTTTTCCAAAATTAGACAAAAAAAATATTACATTATCTAGGAATTTTAATGTTTTTTTTCCCCTTTTCCTGTTTTTCCTTTTTATTTTCCTCTTTTTAACCCCTATTTGCCGTCACACACACACACACACACACACACACACACACACACACACAAATACAAATACACACGAATACAAATACACACACACACACACACACACACACACACACACACACGTAACCAAATCCTCGCTTGCATATTACATAACAGCACGAGAGAGATAGAGATAGAGAGAGAGAGAGAGAGAGAGAGAGAGAGAGAGAGAGAGTAAAAAACGAAAGTTTAAAAAAATTAAGTTACACGGCCGTTCTCATTTTTCAGCTTTCATTTTTTTTCATTTCTTTTATTCTTTCTTTCCTTTCTGTTTTCTTTTTATTTTCCTTCTCGTTTCCATGGCTTGATATCACTTACGAATAGATTGAGAGGAGGAGGAGGAGGAGGAGGAGGAGGAGGAGGAGGAGGAAGAGGAAGAGGAAGAGGAAGAGGAAGAGGAAGAGGAGGAGGAGGAGGAGGAGGAGGAGGAAAACAAGCGCAGTGAATAACAAAGGAAGTAATCTCTCTCTCTCTCTCTCTCGGCGGGCGTTTTTCAAGTATAGTCACTCTCAAGATGTGTTTTGTGGGAGGTAAAACAGATAAGGCCTTGTTGTATTATACTTGATAACGCCCACACACACACACACACACACACACACACACACACACACACACAGCTTTCCTCTCCTCTCCATGTTTACTATTCTAGACAGTAGCAACGTTGGGAGAATAAAGTGTTTGGAGGTTATTCATGTGTGTGTGTGTGTGTGTGTGTGTGTGTGTGTGTGTGTGTGTGTGTGTGTGTGTGTGTGTGTGTGTGTGTGTGTGTGTGTGTGTGTGTGTGTGTGTGTGTGTGTGTGAAGCTCGTACACGCACATATTTGAACAGGTAAACAAGACTGAGTGCTTGCTTTTGCTTTTTTTCTCTCTCTCTCTCTCTCTCTCTCTCTCTCTGAAAACGTATGCCCGGGAGCGCAAACACACATATACGCACGGAAGTACACACACACACACACACACACGTCAGGCGATGGTGGGTATCAAGAAAGTCGTGAATAATGTTAGAAAAAGAAAAAGGAAAAGGAAAAGAAAAGGAAAAAGGAAGCTGATAAGGATGAAAACAGTACAACAGCCCTCATTCCTTCACACTTCATTCCTTAAGCTGGATAAACTCATTCCTTCTTTCCTTCATCCTTCTCCTACCTTCCTTTCTTCCTTGCATTTTTCTTTTTCTTTTTCTTTTCTTTCATCCTTCCTCCTCCTCCTCCTCCTCCTCCTCCTCCTTCATCCTTCATCCTTCATCCTCATCCTCCTCCTCCTCCTCCTCCTCCTCCTCCTCCTCCTCCTCCTTCCTTCCTTCATCCTTCCATTCACAAAATAATTCACGGCACTAAAAACTTCTTGAAATTTCAAAACTTTAAAATTTCCTCTATTTATTTTTGCCTAGAGTAGCAAACGAAAAGTATTAAAGAATAACTATGAAATATCCTTTAACTGCAGTACACTGGAGTGCGTGCTTCTTTATGCAGGACGGCCACCACCAAGGGCAACTAAAATACATCAAAAAAGACTCACTCAGGTGTCTTGAAGCTCCGTTCTTGAAAGATTTCGAGTCATAGGAAGGAGGAAATGTGGAACCGGGCAAGGAGTTCCATAGTTTACCAGAACAGATGAATGACTGGGAATACTGGTTAACTCTTGCATTAGGGGAGTGGACACAATAGGGATGTTACGATGAAAATGTCAGCGAAGCAGCGGGAAGAAGGGTGAGTAAAGGAGAGACCGAGGATATTCAGTCTAGATTAGGATAGTTGAGTGTCATTGAAGAACAGGAGACAGAACGGTCAGTAAGGAAATTCGAGATGAAGTTGCAGAGAGAAGGATAGAAGACGTAGGAGGGTAGCTTGGAAGACAAAACTCTGTGCCAGACTCTATCAAAACTTTTCATACGTCTAACGCAGGGGTTCTCAACCTGGGGTACGCGTACCCCCAGGGGTACGTGAGAGGAATTTTTGGGGTACGTGGCGGGTTTCTCAAAATGCTTCAGTTTTAAATAGCAGCAAATTCGTTTGTAGTATACAATGTGTCCTTCACTAGAACCAGGACACGTTAACAACGTTAACAAGGAAACTCTTGGAGTTATATCACTTGAGAGGAAGCTCTCTTGGATTACAGTTGCCACACAACCTTGCAAACCTATAATATTTGCTCCGATTTCTTATTTTATATGTTATTCACACACACAGTGACTTATTTATCACTGTTACTAGTTACAAGTTGCAACTAGCTGCAAGCAACACTAGTTCACTGCCATAATGATCGAAAATTGTCTGATATAGTTCCTTTTTGGTAAATGCATTGCATGTTAGTCACATATAGTGTCTCCCTGTGAGGTACCAGTTCCTATCGACACTACCTCATAGAAACATACTAATATTAATTAAAAATTGTGTCTGCTCCACATATATAACACAATTTAAACTTAATAAACTAAGTCAATAAACCATGCATTTATTGTTACCCTTCCTGACGCTGCATTGTGGGTAAGGGTACGTGATCAATACTGAAAGACTTCGAGGGTACATCACATTAAAAGGTTGAGAAGAAGAAGAATTAACCTGTGCAGAAGCGAGGTGAAATGTGTGTTAAGGTTCCGTGCTGTCTTTAAGTCTCTAGAAATGAAAGATCTTGGTACACCAGACAATTATGTTTTGCTCTATATTATGATGTCAGTCGTATAAACTCAAGTAACTATAAAGAAATACCATGGTAGAATAAGAACAGAAAAATACTGGTAGGAGTAAAACCCTGGCAAATCAATAGATACATCGTAATACAGTGTTTAGAGACGATTACTCTGTACCGCGAGACGATACTGACTCTCTCCTGCGAACACTGAAATTGTGACAGTTTGGGTCCTCTCCTATTGATATTAATCAAAGTATTGCGATTTATTCACAATAGTAATATATTACACTCCGACGGAACACGGGCCTAATGTGTTTGAGATGTGGCATTTTGTTATAGTACATTTCGCTCTATATAGCGACTGTTTAGGACTAAAAAACTGTAGCTTCAGGTAGATATTCAATAATGTTATCTATCGATTTTCAGTCTTAAAGTAGGGAAAATTACGAATATTGATGCATTTCTTTTATAGTCCTCCTTGCTTCTCGAAAAGGTGCACGAATTTAGAAAAGGTTGAAGAACACTAAACTGTACCCTGAAAAAAATACAGTAAAAAGATAAGATAAAATGACCAACATCTCTATTATTACGGAAGCTAATAATAATACCAAGACTAATTAAGTAATTCAGAGATAACGAAACGAACGACGATCACGAGAGCTTCCACGATAACAGTGTGTACGATAAGATTTGATTCCAGATTCCTCGATAGCGCTCCGAGTTTCCAAGATAACAATGGCATTCCAGTTTCCTCGATAGCGATGCAAGTTTCCAAAATGACGATGCCTTTCCATGATAAAGATGCCCTTCCAGTTTCCAAGATAATAATGCGAGTTTCCACGATCAAGATGCAATTCCAGTTTCCACGGGAACGATGCGGGTTTCCACGATGTCGATGCGGTTCCAGTCCTCACGATGCGATTTCAAGACACAATATTGAAGTCCACTTGCCTACACAGGTACTGGGACGAACCCTTTCACCCCGTAAGGATCCACCCAACACCCTTGAGTGCGAGTAAAGTGACGCTGCCACCTTCCTGCGCTGCAATTGAAGTCCACTTGCCTACACAGGTACTGGGATGAACCCTTTCACCCCGTAAGGGTCCACCCCACACCCTTAGGTGCGAGGAGAGTGGCGCTGCCACCTCACTGCGACGCAATTGAAGTTCACTTGCCTACACAGGTACTGGGGCGAACCCTTTCACCCCGTAAGAGTTCACCCCAGACCCGTGAGTGCGAGGAGAGTGACGCTGCCACCTTACTGCGCCTCACACGGGTAGCCATGAGCATAACCCGCCACACTCCACTCCCCAAACACTGTCAGTGAGTCCTTTTCACCCCGTAAAGGACCACTGGTACGGTCAGTGCCTGGCTCATGGCGCACAGCGTGCCCTCGTTCATGGCGAGTTGTTCAGCCCGGTGTCATTATAAGCAGAGGTCCCGTACACACCACTCACCATCATATTCTATGCAAGGAGCCCTTATCACCCTTTAGGGCCCCTCACGGTACCATCCGGTGAGTGAACAGCAAAACTTTCGATGACCAAGAGTCAGATCTTTCGATGACCAAGAGTCAGTAAGGCAAACAAGATCACCAGTAGTTGCGACCTTGAAGATTGTGAAGTGACAGATGTTTAAGAATCTTCCTGTTGAGGATATATTAAAGAAAACTTGAAGTAGAAACTAAAGCAATAGGATGAAAGTTTAAAGGATCAAAACAGTCACCCTTTTCAGGAACAAGTTGATTGTAAGGCAGATGATGATAGATGGAATTGAAAGAGCTTTATTAGGCAAGATGCAACCACAGGGACACGTTTCAGAGAACAATAGGAGGGACCCCATCCAGTCCATAAGCCTTCACAGGG
>NC_059304.1:19243674-19248674 GCF_017591435.1 Portunus trituberculatus
TTTTATACAGCTTCAGAAACTCATATGAGGGATTAAAATAGTGAAGACCGTGGCCATTAATCTTCTGGCCCCCATAGACCCTTCCTAATGTCAATGAAATGGTCTAATGGTACACAACACTCAAGGTAGAAATGCATCTTAGTACTGAAAGAGTTAAAGGAAAAAATATTCAAATCCCTTCAGCTTCAGAAACTCATATGAGGAATTAAAATAGTGAAGACTGTGGCCATTAATCTTCTGACCACCATAGACCCTTCCTAATGTCAATAATATGATCTAATGGTGCACAAAACACAAGATAGAAATGCATCCCAGTTCTGAAGGGGTTAAGTATCTCAAATTCATTTAATCTCTATAGAGTGTTTATAAGCAAATGATTCATGCATTGTAAAACTATGAAAATTAATATAGATGAAAGAAAATTAAAAGAAAACTACATTACATTTCTGAGCTTCACTTCATCAATTGAGTAACGCATTGTATGACGAGAAATGTTGTTCATAAGAAGGAGTTTCGAATCCCCTTGCTTGTTTAGTGAGTCCACCCTCCCCCTCCTTAGAACACTCTCCCTTCACGTGACGAAAAGAAAACGGTGATGCATTACAAGGGTGTGTCAACTTTCCCGTTTTTTGTTATGCTGGACTGAGGAAAAATATGCATCTCCCTCTCTCTCTCTCTCTCTCTCTCTCTCTCTCTCTCTCTCTCTCTCTCTGGATGTGACAGTAACACATTAACTGAACAACAAAGATACATCACAGTTTCGTGTATTAATGGCCAGTATTTCCAAACACCTCTACTTTCAAGACTCTCGTAGTAATGACACGACGTTGCATTCAAAGTGCATTATTACACTTCAATAGCCAGAAAAACTAAATCCCAACATTAGTAAGTGGAGAAACAATCATATGACCTCAAATAAGCGTCTCTGTGTCCTTGGAAAACCATCGTGACGACAGACCAAAGCGTGTCTGAGTATACAGGTACAAGTGAGACAGAAGGGAATGAGGATGTGACAGTAGCACCTTCAATTCACTCTCTCTTCTTCCTGACGTTCTCTTCTCGCTAGTTATATGAGCTCATTACTCCGGGTTACAGAAGGGCCGTCTCTCTCTCTCTCTCTCTCTCTCTCTCTCTCTCTCTCTCTCTCTCTCTCTCTCTCTCTATGGCGCTGTTAAACCCAGACTATTTATTTCATCGGGAGTAAGGGAGAGAATAATTGAGTTGAACATAATCCATATATATGTTGTTCATTAATCCTGCCATGCTCTGTCCCGGCGAGAGAGAGAGAGAGAGAGAGAGAGAGAGAGAGAGAGAGAGAGAGAGTGCGTGGGTGTCTTTCGGGACGTCCAAGTAATGAGTTAAAAATACCCAAGTAACTTTTTTTCACTTTTTTTCTTTTTTAACAACCTGAGACGGAGCGTGTCAAGGGTAATGGAACGCTGATGAGGCACTGTTACCCCATCACACCCCGCCTACCTGCCTGCCCTCCTTAACCTTACCCAACACAACCTACCTTACCCAACCTACCTCAACCTTGCCTAGCTTACCTGACATAACCTTTTAACCTAACCTTACCTAACTTAATCCAACCTTTAACCTTGCATGACTTATCTAACCTAACCTAACCTTATATTAACCTATCCTTTGACCTAACCTAACCTAACCTAACCCAACCTAACTTTCTTTTAACCTAATCTTGCCTGATGTATTTAACCTAACCTTGTCTAACTAACCTAACGTTACCTACCTCAACTTAACCTAACCTAAAGCAACCTAACCTAACCCAATCCTAAACTAACCTAAACTGACCAAAATCTAGCCCAACCTAACCTTACCTAACCAAACCTAACCTACCATAAGCTGACCTAACACAACCAAGGAGTCCACACCTAACTGAAACTACTGCAAATGTTCCTGTTATTGAGCTGAGAGAGAGAGAGAGAGAGAGAGAGAGAGAGAGAGAGAGAGAGAGAGAGAGAGGGGGGAACAGGTGGGAAGGACAAGACGTCAAACTATTACCAAACAATGTTACATAAATCTAATCAACAGAAACTAATTACCTGAGAGAGAGAGAGAGAGAGAGAGAGAGAGAGAGAGAGAGAGAGACGTCAAACAATTATCAACCACCATTACATAAAACCTAATCGCTGGAAACTAATTACTGTGCCAAGAGTAAAGAGGTGAAATGACTCATAACAAGTAGAAACATGGAAAGAGAGAGAGAGAGAGAGAGAGAGAGAGAGAGAGAGAGAGAGAGAGAGAGAGAGAGAAAGTGTTAAAAAAAAGTGGAAAAAAACACCTAAGAAAAAACAAAATATACCTGTTGACTCATTAATAAACTCACCTTGTAAAAATAGCGTCTCTTTGCAGTCACATTGGAAGCTTGAGTGTGTGTGTGTGTGCCTGTGAGCCTTCAGTGTCGCCTCGCCTGCTTCAGAGTGCACGAGTTAAAACGGAATGGTTACTGAAGTTCCTATTGATGTTGATTTTTGTAGCGTTGAGAGTCGGTGAGAGAAAGTAAGGAGTCACACCGGTAAATACGTTGGGGAAAAAAATAATGTTAAGTTCTAGCAAGCCTCAAGTCACACGTATACACGCATACAAAGAGTTTTCTTTATCTATACAGTGTTTCCTCGGTGTATTTCCGGGCACTTCCCAACACAAGGCCCGCTGTTTCCTGCCGTCTGAGCCAACCCTAAGAGTTCTCCATCAAAGTGCGTCAGGGGACAGGAAATGCATTAACATCAGCACTTTTGATCGTCAAGGGAATGTTTCAGCCTCTCTCCTTGCCTGGAGTCCCGGAAGAGGAAGGGGAGGTATAGACACGTAAGGTTATATAAGGGGTCACTCGTGGATGACTTGGTTGTAGGAGGCTGCGTGGAGTGACAGGGAGAAGCGGATGCGTACAACCTCCCTCCTCCGCTACTACTGAGGCACTGACTCTCTGACTTGTCCTGCCGCTGCAGCCGCTGTCTGCCGCCTGGCGCGACCCCCGATCTTTTCTGCTCGAGTCCCACAGAGCTCCGAACACGGGACCGTGTTTTGAAACGCTTTGCTCTCCCACCACGATTGTTTTCCAAGGTCACAGAGATGGTTTGCCGGGTTCTGCAGATTGTTTCCCTTTTCAATAATGAAAAATCTTATGTCTATCACTACAGGGAGAAGATGGCGTAGTGGATAAGGTGGTGAGCGTGGGATCGGGCAGACGTCCACGCCTAGGTTCGAATCCCACCAAATACCGCTTTGATACACAGGTTCTAGGTGGCTACATCAAAGATGCGCTTGGGTGCCCTAATATGGATACCACTATAAATAAAATTGCCTGCGCCACTAATGGGCGGAAGCTGAACAGCACTTCCCATACACTCTTCAAGTGTGCCTACAGGCGCTATAGGCCATAACAAGAAATAAATAAAAATCATGAATATACTCTTCAAAACTCGTTATTTATTAAAACTTGTATTTTGAGACGCTTCGCTCTTACCACGATTGTTTTCCAAGACCGCAGAGATGATTTGCGGGTTTTAAAGACTGCAACCATAAAACCGCCTGAAAACTCGTGTATCCTAGAAGATGTAGAACCTTTCCAAAGTATAAAGCGAAGGTGCGGCGCTGAAGTGTTTCACGAGTCATTGCTCCCAACTCTTACAAAAGGTTAAATCTATTCTGTTCTTCGCCTCTCATCCGATCCTTTCTACTTTGCCTTGCGTTACTCTTATACTTTGCTTCAGTTCTCTTCATGTGTCTCTTCTTCTCTCTCTTCCTCTTCTACGTCTTCCTAACTCCTCATCCTTCTTCTTTATCTCTCCCTCAGCATCCCACTTCCACCAAGTTTTCCTTCTTTATCCTTCCTCCGCGACTCTTACTCTGAGTTATCACCCTCTCCACATTACCCTTCACACACACACACACACACACACACACACACACACACACACACACACACGGTCAGATTTACTAAGGCCAGTATTCAGAAACGCTTTGCTCTCTCACCACGACTGTTTTCGCCGGCCACAGATGATTAGCGAGATTTTCAGTTAATAATTTAGATATCTTGTCACTCTGCTTCTAGAACCTTAAAAACACCGAATGGAATTGAACCGAATCGAGAGCACTGACTCCTTGTTTCGCGAATGGCTACCTGGATTTTCAGCCTCATCGTGCTGGGAAGTAAATAAATATCGGATAGAAGATTGCTATTCCCGGTGCTCCTCCACACACACACACACACACACACACAGAGAGAGAGAGAGGTTGTTTAATTAGAATTTTAATATTCCGGGGTCGTGCAGTAGTAGTAGTAGTAGTAGTAGTAGTAGTAGTAGTAGTAGTACTAAGGAAGTAGTAGAAAAAGTAGTAGCACTGGTAGTAGTAGTAGTAGTAGTAGTAGTAGTAGTAGTAGTAGTAGTAGTAGTAGTAGTAGTAGAATAGTACTACTAGTAGTAGTAGTAGTAGTAGTAGTAGTAGTAGAGAATAGTACTAGTAGTAGTAGTAGTAGTAGTAGTAGTAGAATAGTACTACTACTGCTAGTAAGAGTAGTAGTAGAATAGTACTACTACTACTACTAGTAGTAGTAGTAGTAGAGTAGTAGTAGTAGTAGTAGTAGTAGTAGTAGTAGTAGTAGCAGTAGTGTGTGTGTGTGTGTGTGTCTGTATGTAGTAAAGTAGAAATCATATCAATTTGTCAACAGAACTATCAAACTATCCTTAAAAACCCGAGTAACTGAAACAAGTCTTTTAAAAATGTAGGTTATGTGGCCACTGTTTATCAAAGTCCACATAGATGACAAACTTTTTTCGTAAGAGTTTTTATGCTACTGATAAAGTAGATATCATGTTAATCTGTCAATAGAACCATCAAGTTATCCTTAAAAACCTGTATGACTGAAACAAGAATCTTTTGAAAACACATGTGACCACTAATTTTCAAAGTCCACAGAGATAATACAATTTCTCCATAAAAGTGTTTTTGTTATTGATAAGGTAGAAATCATGTTAATC
>NC_059304.1:19261174-19303674 GCF_017591435.1 Portunus trituberculatus
CGATGACGTCACGGCCCTGCCCGGTGCTCTGATGACGTCACAGCCTTGGCCTGGCCTGGTGGACTAATATACGTTACTTAAATAATTTTGAAAATGACCTCTCGATAAAACAATGCCAGACCCGAATGCTTTACATATTCTGGCTTGGCACATACTTTAACTAATACCAAAAATAAAAAGAGATTCCGAACCCAAGTATTATCTGAGATTTTTCAAAAGAACTACAAATAAATTATTGGAACCTTGATCCCCCACTAAAAATCAAATGATTGCCCATTCTCACTTCAAAGGAACGAAACACACTTTAAAATGCATGAACAGTCTTTTCCAACACTTTTGAGAGAGTTACAGCCAGAAATAAAGGATTCACAGGGGTACCAACAAAACTATTATTGGAACATTAACACAATTAGAAAACAATTCTACTCTCCACTAATTCCACTGCCCGGGCAGGTGAAACACTTTAAAACACATCAACTATTTTTTGAAAACAATGACAACTTGATACTGCCTCAAACAGAAATTTTCCCTGGACGGTCCTGAAAATTTGGCGCCAAAAACACCCTTATCTAACACAAAAAACAACGCCAACAACAACACGCTGCGTCCCGCACACGCACAGAAAACACTTCAAACACAGCGAAATACTTGTAGAAAGCATCAAATCTCACTATTCAGTCCAAATGAATTGTCTAGGAATAAAGAAAATAATCCTGGTTTCTGGGCAGGCCGGGTAGGCATATCCAAGATGGCGGCGGGGCCGTGGAGGGGTCGATCCCCCCAAGTACCTCATTTAAATCTTCCCCAAACTTAAACCTGGCCATGGCGGCTGTCTCTCAATGGCTGATATGAAAGCTTAGTAACGCGGCAGCATGTTGTGGCAAGACAGACCTATAATATTGAGAGATAAGGCTGAAAATGGCTAATAAATGAGATAGCGGCGGGTCTGGGATCGGGTGGACACCCCACCCCCCTTCCTCTACCTCACATAAAAACATTTAAAAATGGCACGAAAGGCATTTGATGGTTTATCCTGAGTTGTCCCTTGGCTGTGGCTCGCCTTAAATAAACACTCACTTTGATAACGTAGTCCTGCTTCTGTGGTTCGGTTTGGTGGCTTAGTCCAGTAATAAGATGAATTGGAGACGTGGAAACACCAACGCAGTCTTGTTATTGTCACCAGAACCTTAAAAACACTCGTGAAATCCCGTACGAGTCACTTCAATCAGAGCTATTTCAGTGTAGAAATCTTGTTAACATGTCACTAGAATCGCAAGAACACTCAAGTCAACCGGAGGTTTTTAAATGCGGTTGTACCGGCCTGCTAACTCGCACACCTACAGTCACGAAAGGCTGAAGAGTACTGGGAGAGTGGGAGTGGGAGGGTGGATAGCACCGTGGCGCCGCTGTCTGTCTTAGCGTAGCCACAATCTCCTTATTAACTAGCATATTACTTGAAAAGAAAGTTTGCCATCTGAGTGGTATTGATACTACTGCATAGATAGGTAGTACAACTTGTCCTATACTTATATTCGTACTAATAAGAATGATAGTTAGATATTAATTATATTATTCTTATTATAGTATATTATAATGTGAATCCTGTGGGTTGCTCAGTTTTAACACGCGCATTAGGATCAGGAGTGTCTTAACCAGGCTATGGCTTGTTACTCTACGCTTGTTTCTTCTTAATGTAACAACCATCAAGCAAACACAACCAGTGTGTCTGCATGTCTGTGTCTTTCCTTCCAGCGGAAAAACAGACAACGAATCAGCCCTATAATATGATTACTTCTCTTCAAGTGACATCACAAGGCCTGGAACACCAGCTATTCACTTCTAAACACAGCAAGCTTCAAAGAACGAGTGGTTGTTTAATGTTTACCAGGCGTCAGAACAGGAAAATATTGAGTTTAGTGTCCCCTTCAATTCTGCGATATGCAATAATTAACAGCATTGTAAGACGTATATGGGGAGTGTCTTTAAACTCGCTCAAAATGTCTGCAGGTGTGGTGAAGGCTTGGTAAATGTGTGTGTGTGTGTGTGTGTGTGTGTGTGTGTGTGTGTGTGTGTGTGTGTGTGTGCTAATTTTGAAGTTTTTCAAGTGTGTGTGTGTGTGTGTGTGTGTGTGTGTAATTTGTCATCACCACTGCTATCATTATTGTTACTACTACTACTACTACTACTACTACTACTACTACTTCAGCCCCTGATGGTGACTGCGTGTGCTGTTTTGAGGACTGAGTTTGATATATATATATATATATATATATATATATATATAGAGAGAGAGAGAGAGAGAGAGAGAGAGAGAGAGAGAGAGAGAGAGAGAGAGAGAGAGAGAGAGAGAGTGGGGGGGGGGCAGTAGGCTTGTTTATCAAGAATATGAGCTTAGGCCTAATAATCAATAACACGTTCAGACCTACTGACGCAAAACTGACAACTATGACAACCAAAATTGTCACCCCCAAAAATGCCGCCCGAGGTGGACGGCCCCTTCTCCCCCCGACCCCACACTCCGCCACTGACACATTAATCTGTTTCCATCCCACATTTATACACATTCCTCCGGTTAATACTGTATTAATCATTCTTTTCATTTTTTTTTTTATTTATTTTCTATAGTTACAGACGCAAGAAACACCCAGACTCTCTCTCTCTCTCTCTCTCTCTCTCTCTCTCTCTCTGTTCACCATGGGGAGGGGGCGAGGGTGCGTGCCGCCAGAGTGAGGTGGTGGGTAAGGGCCGCCACGTGTTCTGCCAGGAGGCGGCTGGTAGTGGTGTCCTCACTGTCACCCTGCTGGCCGGCCCTCAGGAGGTCACGAACCCCAGGGAAGGTGTCCCATATGTAGCCATTGAGGGAACTTGGCGCCAGGAGTATGTGGCTGTAAGGAGAGAGAGAGAGAGCTGTTAGTCAAGATAGGTTCGTGGCTTTGACAGTTGTTTGTTTATATTAGTAGGAAAGTGCAGAATCAGATCATCCAATATAGAAGTAAAGAGAGGTTATGTAAGGTCTCTCGCCGCCAAGACACCACCACTCACTTGAGCAGAGGCCGGCCGGGCAGTCCGAGGGGCGCCAAGAGAGCTTTGTCCAGCAGCAGCATGGCATCGTTGTAACGCCGGGCGGTCAGCTCACTGTAGAGAAAAAAATATATAAATAGATAAGTAAATAAAATGTAACCGAATAAATAGAAAAAAAGCGGTAGTAAAAATATATCTCTAACTCTATATATATACAAAGCAGACACCTAAAGCTGATAAAAAGAAATACATCTGTCTGTAGAAATTAAAAAAAAAAAAAAAGTGTCTACCTATATATGCCACAAATAGAGATTAAGAACATGCATCAAATCACTCCTATCTCTGGTACACACACACAGACAGCATACAACGTGTAACTCCTCTCAAAACTGCACGAGATACAAAATGACTAAAGAATGTAAGGGTATCTAATAGTACACTACTGTATGTTTAACCTATGTGCATCATTAAGATTACATGATTGATAAGATGAGACCATAAATGTAGCTACTCTTCTGCAGAGAGAGAGAGAGAGAGAGAGAGAGAGAATATAAAAAAAAAATTGAAAAGTAAGGGAAAAAATAGATTAAAAAAAAAGTTAAATTAAATGTATAAAACTAAAATTTTCTCAAGTGAGCAGAATGAAAAGCTGGAATTTGAAAACACTTGGTTGACTAAATGAACCAACACACACACACACACACACACACACAGAGGAGACAAGAAAACAGTGAGGTGAAGAGCATCAGACAGGGTTAACCAAGGACTTTATCAACCCCTTCAGTACTGGGATAAATTTTCACCTTGAGATTTGTGTACAATTAGACCATTTTATTGACATTAGGAAAGGTCGATGGAGGTCAGAAGATTAATGGCCAGTCTTCACTATTTTAATCCCTGACACAAGTTTCTGAAGCTGTACAAAATCAGCAGATAGTAAGCAGAATGAATATGGAAACGTGTCATGGTACTGAAGGGATTAAAGGGTACTGATAGAGGTTTGTAAGTGGTATTGGGAGAATATAAGGTTGATTTAGGAGGTGTGAAGCTTCAGAAATTATTTTAATCCCTTCAGTACTGGGACACATTTTTACCTTGAGATTTGTGTATGATTAGACCATTTTATTGACATTAGGAAGGAAGATTAATAGCCACAGTCTTCACTATTGTAATCCCCCCACATAAGTTTCTGAAACTGTATAAAATCACCAAATAAAGAGAATGAAATTGGAAACGCATCATGGTACTGAAGGGGTTAAGTATTCCTTGGGGGTTAACTCACTCAGCATTAGTGAAGTAGGAGCGCCTCTCCTGGAAGGCCTTCCCTGCAGACACCAGCTCCTCCAGGGCAGCTTCCAGTGCTTCTGTGTTGGGGAGAAAGAAAGACAAGACTGTAGCATTGTATCAATTGGAGGAAGAGAGAGAGTGAGTGTGTGGCAAAAACTAGCAATTAAATGTGCTGTACATAAGAACATTAGGAAATTTAAGGGAAGCTGCAAGAAGTCATTGGGCCAACATGTAGCAGAAACACACTTGTCTATTTCCACCAATCACAAATCTCTTTGATCTGTATTTAAAGTCCCCTAATGACTCAGCACTAACAACCTGATTGATGAGTCCATTCCATTTAAAGGGACTCCTACACCACACTTAGAGTCCCCTTGTGAGTGTATTTCTACATACCTTCTATAGGGACTGGCACCTCAGATGTCTTTTTTTTCAACTTTTTTTTTCCTCTTGGCCAATGTTCCTTCTTACATTAAAAAAAAAATTTACCATTCTATTTGTCAGAGGTTATGCAGTACTGTAGGGGAGATGAAAGGGAGGAAGGAAAGATAAGAAGGAGGAGCAACAGTAATTAAGTGTGTTCCGAGGGTGCAGAGGTCAATAGTTCAACTGTAAGTATAAAGACATAAAAGAATCATCCTGGAACAGTACCTAATGCCATGGTCCCTTAATCTGTGCCACTGTACTTTCAACTTTTGTCTTTAGGGTTCAACTTCTGACCAGGGCACCTCACTTACCCAGAAACATCCCAACATACAGATCAATCTCCTCTGTGATGTTCTAAAGAGACATCACTGCTTATGAGAACTAAATTCATGTTGGTCTGTTTATTTATTTTTTTTTATGCAACATGAGAAGCTGGCCAAAAAAAAAAAAGGCCACTTGATAGCCAGTTCCCTTAAATAAAATAAGAGTTAGCAAAAAGTATGGGACAAATATCTTGAAACCTCCCTCTTAAAAGAAGTCAAGTCGTAGGAAGATGGAAATACAGAAACAGGCAGGGAGTTCCAGAGTTAATGCCTTACTTCCCCATTACCCAACAGTAGGCAAACAATTCCATACCAAGTGAATGAAAACTACCATAACGTCTACAAATTTCAGTAAACAAGCCCAGCCAGACATCAGAAGCATTAGGGCAGCAAAGGGTGTGTGTGTTATTCCTGGCAAAACTGTCTATTCACACTAGTCTACCTAAATGAAACAGAAAACTACTATAATGCCAATTTGAACACACAAGGCACAGCACATCCTAAGCATCAGCAGTGAGGTGGTTGGGGGTGTTGTTCCTTGCCCCTTACCTGTGCTGACATTAAAGTGTGCAAGCTGAGGTCCGTGGGAGAGGCAGAGTTCCCCCCATGAGGCACTGATGAAGTTGGTGTACGTGGCCACATTGTAAGGGAGAATGGGCTGTGTGGAGAACTCATGAGCCAGCAGACCAAGCATCCTGTTGTGAGAATATGTATAGCTTTGAAATAATATAAAAATCTCTCTCTCTCTCTCTCTCTCTCTCTCTCTCTCTCTCTCTCTCTCTCTCTCTCTCTCTTTTTTTTTTTTTTTTTTATTTAAACATAATTTATACAGAAGAACATGTACCCAAAGGCACACTGTCGTGTGCTACCTATTCTAAGGGTACTACAATCTATTTCTCTACAATATTTACAAGACTTAAAAATAGATAATATACAAGATGGAGCACTGTTCTTTTCACTTCACTAGCACTATTCACGCACTGCACTACACTGAGTGTCACGTCACAAAGAGTGTCAGAGGAGTTGGCAGTGTCTGTCTCCACTTATGTGCCATCAGTTTGACACTGTGTGTGTTCATCTCCTGGACGTGAGGCACCGCGGCCGTGAACAAGTTCCACATCCTGGAGACGCGTCCTGCGAAGGTGCGTTGATGCTGACACCCGTGGGATCGCGGCACCTCTACGGCGTCACCACCATTGAGCACCGTTCTCGTGCTCCGTGCGGTGACTCTCAGAGGATGACGCAGCCCTGCCAGATGTGGCACTCTTTGCACCTGTGCCTTATGGAACACTACGATTGCCGCCACATCTCTGCGGTGTTCCAGTGAATCAAGGGACGCTCAGGCTCTGGGTGAGGTGGTATTGCAGCATCTACTAGCCGTATGGCGCGGCGTTGGATGCTGTCCAGTCTCCTTCTGTGTGTGGCGGCACAGGACATCCAGGAGAGAGCTGCGTACTCAAGGTGGGGCCGCACCTGTGCCTTGTACAGCAGCAGTCTCCCTTCCTGTCGAGGAAACTGGCGATCCTTCTGAGAGCGGAGATCCTGTGAGAGGCTTTCTTGGCAATGGATTTGACATGGCTGTCAAACCTCAGCCCTCGATCCACCTCCACTCCAAGTATCTTGACGTCATCTTGGAGTGGGAGAGCAGCAGCGCCAAAGACAACTTTCCTGCCATTGCTGCCATGGCGGCTGGGGACCGAGAGACAACCATTGCCTGTGTCTTCTCCGGCGCGAATGTCACTTGCCAGCGAGCACCCCACTCCTCTATCACTCGTAGCTGCTGATTGATGGCCTCAGCAGCCCGCCCACTGTCCTGGCGTGGATAGGTATAGGAGAGGGTGCAGTCATCAGCATAGGCCTTGACTCCTGGCAGTAGCTGGAGAAGATCATCCACGTAGATATTCCACAGGAGTGGGCCAAGAATTGAACCCTGTGGCACTGATGCCTCCACAGGCAGGGACTCAGATGTTTGCCCGTTGACAACCACCTTGAGGCTTCTGTCCTGCAGGTAATTTCCCAGGAGTCGTAGCAAGCCACCCTGGATGCCTTTAGCACGAAGCTTTTCCAGTAATCCGTTGTGCCATACTTTATCAAAAGCTCCAGCTATGTCCAAAGCAACCACTATAGTGTCCTTGCCGTCGTCGAGGGCGTCCTGCCACTGCCTGGTGAGAAGCATCATTAGGTCGGAGGTTGACCTTCCAGGTCTGAACCCAAACTGTTGGTCTGAGAGGAGGGCATTGTCCTTGAGATGGCTACACACCACCTCTGCCACGACCCTCTCAAACACTTTACCCACCACTGACAACAGGGATATGGGTCTGTAGTTTTTTGGGTCCGTCCTGGAGCTTTTTGTGTACGGAACTACTCGAGCCTCCTTCCACACTGAAGGCCAGACGTTTTCCCGTACACAAGTTGTGAAGACTTGGGTGAGAGGGGCAGCCAGTTCCTGGGAGCATCGCTTCAGCAGGTGCGGGCTGATGTCATCAGGGCCGGTAGCTTTCTGTGTGTCCAGCCCCGCAATAATCGCTTCACCTGCTGATGCGTCACCTCCACCATGGTGACAGTCTTCTCACATTGCTGGACCAGCTGAGGCGGTGGCTGCTGTGGATTCCCCACCTTCATTTTTCCAGCAAACAAGGAAGCCAGCAACTGTGCCCTCTCCTTACTGCTGGTGGCGACAGTACCGTCCTGCTTGCTGAGGGGAGGGATGGATTCTTGGTGGCCAGTTCCCTGTTTGTCCTTAACAAGGGACCACCAAGTTTTGTTTCCTACGCCAGTGCCACACAGTTTCCGGCGCAGGCTTTCCTCCCACTTTTTTAAGGCCCACTTGCTGGTTACCACCATCCTCCTGCATGCAGCCCTATGCAAGTCCTTGTTGCGCCGAGTCGGGTTCCTCTTGTAGCGGAGCCAGGCAGCATACTTTGCCTCTCTCTCTCTCTCTCTCTCTCTCTGCATGAAACAGGACTAACAGGACTTAAAGAAGGTATGTAAATGAAGGGAAAAACACAAGAGTAAGAATGAAAAGATCTTGATGTGAAAACAATAGATATAAGTTTGAAAATCTCTCTCTCTCTCTCTCTCTCTCTCTCTCTCTCTCTCTCTCTCTCTCTCTCTCTCTCTCACTAAATAGGCAAAAAGAAAAAAAAACGGAGGAAAAAGAGAAAAGAGAACGAGAACAGACAAAAAAGTATGGCAGTGGCTGAAGTGTGAATGACCTAAAAAGTGTGACAGTGACCTAAAAAGTGTGACAGTGACCTAAAAAGTGTGACAGGGACCCAAGAAAGTGTGACAGTGACTCAGGAAAGTGTGACAGTGATCTAAGAAAGTATGAGCATGGCAGTGACTTAGCACCAAAGGGGAGGCTGCATGAGTGACCCACCTGGCCAAGGCTTGGTGGTACAGCAGGCCTTGGTCCATCAGGCTGGTGGTGAGGAAGTAAGTCTCGTATGCAGTGTGGTACAGAGGCAGACCTGGTTCCCCCTGCACCACACCATGCCACCACCAGTGTCCAGGGAGTGTGCAGGTGGAAAGAGAAGATTGGAACAGTGCAGGTGGAAAGAGGAGATTGGAACAGTGCAAGTGGAAAGAGGAGATTAGAACAGTGCAGGTGGAAAGAGGAGATTGGAACAGTGCAGGTGGAAAGAGGAGATTGGAACAGTGCAGGTGGAAAGAGGAGATTGGAACAGTGCAGGTGGAAAGAGGAGATTGGAACAGTGCAGGTGGAAAGAGGAGATTGGAACAGTGCAGGTGGAAAGAGGAGATTGGAACAGTGCAGGTGGAAAGAGGAGATTGGAACAGTGCAGGTGGAAAGAGGAGATTAGAACAGTGCAGGTGGAAAGAGGAGATTAGAACAGTGCAGGTGGAAAGAGGAGATTGGAACAGTGCAGGTGGAAAGAGGAGATTGGAACAGTGCAGGTGGAAGGAGGAGATTGGAACAGTGCAGGTGGAAAGAGGAGAAGAGAAGATTGAACCACCACCACCACCACCACCACAACCAACAAGGACAACACTTCACAACACAACACCACTGCTAACACATGTAGAAATACGTTTTGTTTATTCTTTTTTTACTTATTTGTTTCCTTGTGTGTATATAACAGGGTGTTCCAGTTAAGAGTATCAAGAAACACCACCACCACCACCACCAACAACAACAACAACAACAACAATATTTTATAACACAACCTCATAACTAATATATCAAGAAATCTATATCTTTTTCCAGTTATTTGTTTATTTGTTTGTGTGTAGGAGGGTGTTCCAGCTAAGAACATCAAGAACCACCACCACCACCACCACCACCACCATCACCACGGACACTTTACAACACAACCCAATCATTGTTACATTTACAAGGCTTTCATCTATTCCTTTTTCACTTGTTTTGTTTGTCTGTGTGCATGTCCAGAGTTTACATTTATATCTATTTGCATTGAATTCATCCTATACTTGTTGATCTAAATCTATGCAGCAGATATTGACGGCAACATAGTACTTCTCAAATCCAATTATCTACATAGGCCACAGATAGGGAAAGGCACAGTATTAGACCCCCTATCTATCTTTTTTTTTCTTTTTCTTTTGTTGTTACTCTAAACCAATTTTTTCTTTTTTTTCTTCTGGTGCAAGAGAACAAGAACACTGGCCAAGGGCAACAAAGAGAATAAAATAAAGCGGGAGTCTGTAAAGAAAACTAAAAAAAAACCTTTATCCAAACGTGGAGGATTACTGTCCTGAAACCTGTTGAAAGTGCCTCTCTTACCCTAAAAGAAATAAAAACAAAATAGATTAATAAACAAAAAATCTTCCATCTTACCGGCGCTGAGGTGAAGACAAGGTCCATGCTGGGAATCCCTAAGTTAAACAAGAAGGCTCGGAAGTCACTGCCAGTGCCAAGAGGAGCCACAGTGGGGAGAGGAGCAGAGTCACCTGAGGACTGGGAAGGGTAACGATGCAGCCAGGTGTCATAGAGGCTGTCCCTGCCCTCGGCCACCTCATCTGGGTCAGGGTTTGGCACCAACTTGGCCATTTCAAAGATGACGTCGTGCAGCATCGGTACTGCCATGGCCCCAAAGGAGTAGTTGCCTGAGGGAGGGATGGAACAATGCCCTGATGTACAGTACTTGATGATTTCCAAAAAAGATGGATGAGTTTTTTATGTTCTTTTGTGAATTATGATCATTCTATCCTAGCAAAAGTCAGTTGCTCTCAAGTCATCAGAACTGCCATGGCCTCAAAGGAGTAGTTGCCTGATGAGGGACGTACAGATCAATGCCCTGATTTTTTTTATGATTTCCCAAAAAGATGGATGCGTTTTTTTTATGTTCTTTTGTGAATTCTGATCATTCTCTTCTATGAGAAGTCAGTTGCCATCAGGTCATCGGAACCACCATGGCCTCAAACGAGTAGCTGCCTGAGGAGGGACATACAGAACAATGCCTTGATTTATTTTTTCTACAATATGGGCTATTTACAGAAAATTATGAGCTAAAAGAGACTGCCTATCTGAATGCCCACCCATTTGTAAACTGTTATCCCAAGAAGCTCCTCACTCTTGGACCACAGCCTTGATTTACTTGACAATTCACAAAAAGACGGATATGTTTTCTGCATACTTTTGTGAATTATGACCATCCTCTCCAGGGAAACGTCTATTGTCATCAAATCATCCTGAAGAAGTGATAGTTTGCTACATACAGTCTCTGAATACTTTTGTGAATTCTGGCTATTCTAGCCTAGGAAAAGAGTCAGTCACCATCAAGTTATCCTGTCAAGAAGAAAGAAGCAATAGTTTGCAAGGTACAGTCTCTAAATAACCTTTCCTAATTTTGGAATTCTGGCCATGCTCTGTCTTGTCTAGCCAAAAAAAAATAATAGTCACTAGGTCATCCCACCAAGGACGTGTTACTATCTATTCAGAGTTTAATGTTGAGTCTCTGCATGCTCTGGAGACAGTGAAAACTTTATGTATACTAGTGGTTTGCTGGATCCTCTAATTGCCACAGCCTTTTTTAGTATATGAACGAGACTTCTATATATAGTCTGTTTTTGTCTCAGGTGGAATTGTGCCCAACATGTTTGAGAGAAAAATGCTTCATGATATTGTGACTGCTCTCTCTCTCTCTCTCTCTCTCTCTCTCTCTCTCTCTCTCTCTCTCTCTCTCTCTCTCTCTCTCTCTCTCCAAAAATCAAATTCACAGCAGGCTTAGAGCAACACATTTCTTTATATTGTTATTTGAAAAACCTTTTACATACAACACTTTTAAAAGGAAAAATATGCAAATAAAAAAAATCTACTTAGATACAAGAAATTAAACACACATCTCTCTCTCTCTCTCTCTCTCTGCTCACCATCCATCACCATGTCCATGTTGAGGTACACCACACCACGGTCCTTCAGAATTGTGGAAAACTGCTCGGCAAACTCAGTGGATCCCATCACACCATACTCTTCCGCCGCCCAGCTACAGAACACCAGCGTCCTGTATAGAGAACGCCATTATTCACTCATTTACTTACATATATTTCTTTATCTATTACACTTTATTTATTTAATGCATTCACTCATTTACTCACACACATAATTCTTCTTTCATTTTACTTCCTTTCTTTATTTTATTTATTCATTGCATAGGCAGATCATTATATTCACTCATTTACTCATATATAATTCTTCTTTTTATTTTACTTTAGTGTCTCGCAAGCCTGAGTGAAGAGAATATTAAACAGTGTATGTGTCTTATCTTTTTCTTCATTTTTTTTTTTTCATCTGAGAATTATTGTTTTTTCTAGATGTCAAAAAAGTGCATCCGTTTTTTTTTTTTTTTATCTATTCATTTGTTTGTTCATGTCATGTCCTTCTTACACTATGCTGCACCAGGTAAGAGATTTTCCGATAGTAATTTTTCTGTCTTTTTTTTTCTTTCTTCACTTTTTTTTTTTTTTTTTTTACATTAATTTCTTGTACTAATAAAGCTTTCACCAAGCAAGATCTGTCACTCTATCACCAAGACCACCACCACCCATCCACCCATCACCAATCATCCACCTGGCCACCACCCACTGCCACCTCATCACCCACCACCCATCACCTATCATTTTATCACCCACCACTCATCAACCACCACCCACCACCACCACCTCATCACCCCCCACCCATCAATCACTCACCCATCCCCACCACCCACCACCTCATTAAACCCACCCTTGGCCAGCTTCCCCTCTTGTATAAAAAAATAAAAGAAAAAGAAAGAAAAGACCAACCTCCTTGGCCGCCACCCGCTGGAGTGCATCTCACCAAACACCCGCACCAGCTCCATCACAACCGCCGTGGCAGATGAAGGGTCCACGCCTCCGTAGGTCCACGCGTCATAATGGTTCCCCACCACAACGTAGCGGTCTGGTGGGAGCAAGTGGAGTGAGAGAAAATACATCATGTTGGAATGAAAATTAAAAGGTTGAGATTATACAGTACGATTTGTTGGGTATGGGGGAAAAGGAAATGTATGTAGGATTATATGAGAGCAAATAGGTGACAGATATAAACTACAGGATGAGAGAGAGAGAGAGAGAGAGAGAGAGAGAGAGAGAGAGAGAGAGAGAGAGAGAGAGAGAGAGAGAGAGAGAGAGAGAGAGAGAGAGAGAGAGAGAGAGAGAGAGAGAGAGAGACAGACAGACAGACAGACAGACAGACAGAGAGATAGCAACATTTTTTTTTTCTCATGTAAAAAGGGAAATCTAACCAAGGGTAAAAAAAAAATAATAAACAAAAAAAAGGCCCACTTAGATGCCAGTTCTCAAGCAGGTCCGAGAGAGTTAGCCAAAAGAATGGGATAAATGTCTTGAAACCTCCCTCTTAAATGAGTTCAGGTCACAGGAAGATGGAAATACAAAAGCAGGCAGGGAGTTCCAGAGTTTACCAGAGATGGGCATGCATGTGAAAATATATACATATGTGTAGGGAATTAATGGCAGTATTAGTAATGCCACACCACTTACAGCTTAACCATTTCTGTACCATGACATGTTTCCATATTCATTCTACTTAGTATTTGGTGATTTTAAACAGCTTCAGACTCTCATGTGGGGGATTAATATAGTGGAGACTGTGGCTATTCATTTTCTGACCTCCATAGACCCTTCCTAATGCAAATAAAATTGTCTAATCATGCCAAAAAAAAAAATCATGGTAAAAATCTATCCCAGTACTGAAGGGGTTAGGAACAAAAAAAAAGCTTTGTTGTAAGAAGCTATCCAGTCTACACATGGCAGTCCCTTTATGTAGTAAGCCTGCCTATTTCCACCTATCACCCCTATCCATAAATTTGTCTAGTCTTCTTATAAATCTAACAAGTAACAACCTGAATACTGAGTCCATTCTATCTTTCTGGCACTCTATTTGAGAACTAATTCCTTCCTATCTTTTTTTCAATTCTAACTTACTCAATCATGTGAACCCATTATTTCTTTTTGCATCCTGATTACTGATAGAATTTTTGCCTGGACAGGATTACTTTCTCTCCTCCATCAGGGGCCAAGAGGCTGAGAGAGTGATGAATGAGTGTCACTGTGAGAGTTGTATGCCTTGTCTTGGCTACCCCTTTTTAGGAGAGACAGCCTTAGTAAGTGTGTGTGTGCAGTGTTTACTAGTCATGCAATAAAAGTTTGTCTGCTGGCGCATGATGCTGGCCTCACCTGGCTCCTCTTGGCCCTCAATGATGCCAAGCACGTTGTACACAGTCTTGCGGTGGTGCTGGTCATTCACCACCACCGTCACCTGTGCCCCACCAGCCAGCTGTGGCCCCAGGTGGTAGGTGAGGTTCAGGTCGCCCTGCCATGTAGGTGGAGCTTCCTTCCCCTCCAGAAGGCTTGGAAAAGATATCAAAGATTCAACATTATGACTTATCCTACTTGGGAAACTTGTTTTACACAGGCACTTACAGTATTACACTCAAGAATACTCTTTGTACTCTAAACACAAGCAATTTAACATCTAGAGGTGTTCATTGATGCCCATTGTAAATCAGTTTTGCAAAAAAATGTCAAATTTGCAGCACCAATTGATAAAGACAAGAAATTTCATCCCCATTTATGAGTGATGTCAACCCCTTCCCTTCCTGCAATCTAATGAGCCATAATGACTGACAACCAAGCTCAAAGGGAGGTTATTGGCATTTACCTGGGTGCTTTCAAGAACCTAGTGATAGTTTAAGGATTTAACATTATCAGAGGGATTCATACCAAGGCAACTTCCAATTGTCTCAGTTACATTGGAAAAGTTCAAATGGAAGCTTGAAGCATTTAAGAACAGGCAGGCTCTGAAGAAACACATAAGGTGTCACTCAAGAGGCCAAACAGTCACCTGAGGAAGTGCCAAGCATCGCCGTAACCCATCGGCTGGACAGGGATGGAGAACAGGTCTGCTTCTGACTCCGGCAGACGAAAGGCTGATTCTGTGGGAACAGAACAATAGATGCATTTCTTTTTCTATGTAATAAGCAAGAAGGACATTGGCCTACAGCAGAGATGCTCCACCCAGTGTTTGCTGAGACCCTAAGTAGCAACAAAAATTACTTTTCCTATATAATACTATGTATTTAATGTTCAAATTTATTCTTTCATTATATTAAGTAATATAAATGATACTATAAATGCCATTACTGTATATAATCAAACTCTGTATGATGAGTAGGTTGCTGCACACCAGCTGTGTCTAGTGAGCCTGTAGTGTACAGCAGCCTGAGGCTACACTCACAGCTGGCGAGCTGCACTCATTTTGCTGATGTGACTTGCTTGGTGACAGTCACAGTCAGTTGATGTCTTGTGGTTGCAGAGGTTGCACATCATTGTGGGAAGCATAACAAAGTACAATAGATTACCTACTAAGCACATTCACATTTATAAGCAATATGAGGCCCTCACAACACTGACCCCCTCATGTGGCCCTCACCCAAACAAATTGACCAACACTGCCCAAGAGCAACAAAGATAAAGAAAAAAATTAAAAAGGCATACAAAGGTGCCACTCTCCAAGCAACTTTGTATTTTCCTTACTCAAAGTGATGTGAGGTTAGAGTTTTCCCAGCGGTGAGACTGAACGGCTCACTGAGATGCAACCTGCACCATACACACCAACACCACACACTCATGAGGCTCCAAGCTAACTAATCATTAGATTCTTTATACCTGTGGCTACTGCTGCATGAGGAGTGTGTTGTCTTTGTGTTCCTACCTACAGCAGGGTAGCCTGGTGTGAGGAGGTCCCCCTGGAGCTTGAGGGAGCCCAGCTGTGTGGCACCAGGTGGGGCAAACACAGTGGAGGGATAGGTGTCCAGGGGTCCCAGTGGTGCAGCATCAGCAGGGTCAGTGTACAGAACAACAGCTGCTGCACCTCTGGACTCAGCAAACCTCACCTACAGGAGAGGCATTTTCTGATTCATATGATTTTGCTAACTTCATGCATCCCTCCCATTACCTCACTGCACAAGACTTTCTTCTTTCTCTCATACCTTTTCTCTCCAACTACCTAATGCAAGAATTAATCAGTATTCTTAATCATTCATCTCTTTTACTGGTAAATTTTGGAACTTATCCCCTGTTGCTGTATTTCCCACAAACAGTTCTGCATATTTTTGTTTGAATAATGGATGATTCACTGAGGTGATCCGAGGGCAAGAAGTAATACTCAAGATGAATGATTCAGCCAGTAGAGTATTTTAAGGCTTAAGAAAAATATGTTTTATCAAGATAAGCATCAGCATCTCCTAGTGTGACTGTTTTCTACTCTATATATATGAAAGACCATTTTCCTTATTCCTACTGACATGAGATTGATTTATAAAGCAAGAACATAAGAAAATAAGGGAAGCTGCAAGAAGCCATCAGGCTTCACATTGGAGTTCCTTTATGAAGAATGCCTATCATCTCAATCCATAACTTTGCCTTTTCTTCTTTTTATAGTTCCCTGATAACTCAGCATTAACAACCTAATAACTAAGTCCATTCCATTTACCATCAGTTTGTTTGAGAACCAACTTCTTCCTATCTCTTTCCTGAACTTAAATTTTCTAAGCTTGAACCAGTCTCTTCTTGTTCTATCTTGATTATTGATCCTGGGAATTGTGCTTACATCAATCTTGTTATAATCCATACACTATTTAGAACTTCCATCAGCTTCCCTCTAAACCTGCATCTCTACAAGTAATGTAAATTTGATTGCTTTAAATGGCAATACTTTCACTCCACATTTCAAACTTTTCTACTTGCAACATCTTCCACAAATTAAGTAGCCATGACTGACTGAAAGGATTAAAGCATCATCTTTTTAAATCTAGGAAAAAACACTATCTATCTATCAACATACAGAGCCAGTAATCCTATGCAGATAGCCAAGACAAGGCACCACACCACACACACACACACACACACACACACACACACACACATCAGTAACAATCTTAGCCCTATCAGTCTATTTTGAAGAGGAACAAACCCCAATCTGTGTTACCATATATACCTTATCTCCCCTGAAGAGCTTGCCGTAGCGTATGAAGACAATGGAGTTGTTGACCGTAACGTTATTTTCGCTAAGGAAGTGAAAATCCTTGTCCCTGCCATAGTTGGCATAGACGACTGATGAACTCTGTTGACAAGGAGGGGAAGAAATAAATAGTTTGGAAATGGCAACTGGTTAATATTGCAATGTGGATGTAGTACAAATCTTTACATTGTTACATAGTTCTGCTGCTTCTTCTCCTTCTCCTCTCCTGCTTACTATAGTGGAATGCAAATATGATGATTCTTTGTGGGGCCAATATGAAAATTCTCAACCTCATATGTTAGTTATTTAGTTTTTTTTAAATAATAGTCCCCAAATATTTATATACAGCAAGATAAGACTATAACATTGCTGAATAGGGAACTCCCACACACATCCCACCTAATCAACCTCTTCAGTATCATGACACAGTTCCATACTCACTATTTACTATTTAGTGATTTTATACAGCTTCAGAAACTCATGTGGGGGATTAAAATAGTGAAGACTGTGGCTATTAATCTTCTGACCTCCATAGACCCTTCCTAGCATCAATTAAATGGTCTAATCATACACAAATCTCAAGGTAAAAATGTGTCCCAGTACTAAAAGGATTAAAGCCTCTTCATATTTGCATCAGAATAACATAGGTAGTGTCTCTTCCAACCTGAGCAACCCCCACACCACAGAAGCTGTTGAAGGAGTAGATCTCTTGCTGACCGGCTGACGGGACATCCACGGCAGGCTGGACTGGTGAGGACTCAAAGACCTCTCCATCTGTACCATTCAAGATCACCTGCAGGAAAAAAAGATGAAGTTTAATACAGAAAGCCATGAGTTACGAATCAAGTTTTTAGTTTCCATGATCACCACAAATCCTACAAATATCAGAACACTGCAGGGAATGTGACATCAAAGCACAGTCTTCTGTTGGGAATGTGTGTCTAATTCACATGTCTGTTGTGTTAAAGAGTCATGTGAAAGATAAAAACTTACACGATCATAATATTCACTGGCTACTCATACAGTCATGGGTGGAAATAAAACAAACTGCAACACTCACACCTCCGCTGTCTTAAGCATCTCTCCTCAGTTGTAAATCCTGAGACCTTATCGTGAAGGGTAGCGGGTGAACCAGTGTACGCTACCATGCTGTGGGTGCATGTGGCCAGCTGTGCTATATCTAAGCTCTTGAGGTGTAGTGCAGTGCTCCAAGAGGCTGTCACACTCCACCAGGGACTGAAGAGGCTAAGAGTGTGTGTGTGTAATTCACCTCAGTAGCCTGCTGGTCACCCAGCCAGTCTTCCCCATTACGGAGCGAGCTCAGAGCTCATAGACCGATCTTCGGGTAGGACTGAGACCACATCACACAACACACACCGGGAAAGTGAGGCCACAACCCCTCGAGTTACATCCTGTACCTATTTACTGCTAGGTGAACAGGAGCCACACATTAAGATGCTTGCCCATTTGCCTCGCCGTGCTGGGACTCGAACCCGGCCCTCTCGATTGTGAGTCAAGCGTGCTAACCACTACACTACGCGGTGTGTGTGTGTGTGTGTGTGTGTGTGTGTGTGTGTGTGTGTGTGTGTGTGTGTGTGTGTGTGTGTGTGTTCCAAGTCTCAACACATCTTTGTGTGTGTGTGTGTGTGTGTGTGTGTGTGTGTGTGTGTGTTGGCCATCCATAATAGAAAATCCCAGCATTATAGGTAGACAAATAGCTGCTAAAAGTCTCCTAACAAAATCTAACAGTTAAGGAATCAAGCTTCACCAGATCAGAGACCTTAAAATAAAAGGAGAAAAAAAATGTTGTATAGATGAATTAAACATTCCACATTATGACTCATTAAACATCCATCCACGTGCACAACCACACATTTCAAGTCACAGACACCACCAACCATCGCACTCCTACACCTCCAACATTGGTCTAGAACACTGAAACACTGACCTTATTTGGCATGTCAGCATTAGCAGTGGCAAGGAAGAGCTCATACTTAATCAGGTGAGTCTTGAGGCCATGCATGCCCCAGGTGGTGTGGATGTACTGGGCCAGGTGCTCATCAACAGGGGAGCCGGCAGGATGTGGCTCGAGGGTGAAGAATCTGGGTGGTGAGTGTGCAGTGTTAGGTTAGGTTTAGGTATGAGCATAACTTAATATCAACCTGAGTCTTGGTGTTTGCTTATGTGAGCCCCTTGTGTACCATGACGTGTTTCCATATTCATTGTGCTTACTATTTGGTGATTTTATGCAGATTCAGACACTCATGTGGGGCATTAAGATAGTGAAGACTGTGCCATTAATCTTCTGACTTCCATAGACCCTTCCTAATGTCAATAAATGGTCTGATTGTACATAAATCTCAAGGCAAATGTGTGTTCCAGTATTGATGGGGTTAATCTTCTAATCTCCATAGACCCTTCCTAATGTCAATAAAATGGTTTAATCATACACAAACCTCAAGGTAAAAATGTGTCCCAGTATTGAAGAGGTTAATGTGCTTATCTGGTGGGCAGGAGTGCAGTATTAACTCAAGTCTTTATGTTTGTTTACAGTTCAGTTTGTAGTGTTGATCTGGCTGGCAAGAGCCCAATGTTAGGTTTGTGTGGTGAGAGAACAGTCCACATTCACCTAACTATTGATGGCTGAACTAATCTACTTTCCTTGCAAAAGAATAAGCAAACAACTTACCCTTTAATTGATCTATTTTGCTTATAAAGAATATACGCATCTGATCCTTGCTTTGACTAATCTGCTTTCCTTTAAAGAGAAATGAACAACTAACCGTAAGCTGGCATTAATGTTATTTGTGTTGATGTTGTCGATGATGTGTTGCCTGTAGTAGGCATGGCCTGAGGGCGGCTCTGGATCACTCAGCGTCACTGCAAGGGGAAGCAAATCTTGTCTCCTCTTTGTTGAATTAATAAAAACTACCTAAGCAATTCATCATCAATCTTATGTTCAACTATTTCCTTTGACATTTTCAAGTACTATGGACTCACCCACTAAAGTGATGACAAGGACAGCCAGTGTCACTAAAACAGCAACAACAATAGTCACAAGAAGAGATGACCTCATTGTTGTCCAACGCAGGAAGTCAACTGAGGTGGTACTAATGGATCACATGGGAACATCAGCTACACACACACACACTCACATACACACTCTGCTGATCAGCACTTGAGTGACTAGCACCTGATGACTTGCTGTGATAGTGGGTCCATTACACTTCAGAACAGGAGATAAGACTTGTTATCAGTTATTTTGAACCATCTAAAACCAAACTAAAGATTAAATCAATTGGGTGAGCTCTTTTCAGATTCCAATCACTTAGTTAATCATTTATGTATCTCTGGTAAACTCTGGAACTCCCTGCCTGTGTCTATATATCCAACTTCATATGACTTGACATAATTCACGAGGGAGGTTTCAAGACCCTGTGCTTTGGATAATTCTATCAGCTCTGTAAGGAGACTGGCAACTGTGTGGGCTTTTTGTTTTCGTTATATTTTTGTCCTTGGCCAGTCCTCTCCTCTTTCATCAAAAATCCCTTAGTTTTCACCTTTTTTATTTTACTAGTTTAATTCTCAGTGTAGACGATAAATTTTTCTATAGTAGTAAACTTTTCATATAGAGGAGGACAAGAGCATTAGTGTTCTGTATTTCAGGGACCCCTCACTTCCCAGATTGCAAGATCATAATTCTTCAACTTAAACATATTTATCCTCTGTCAGATGAAAGGATGCCAGCCCAAATTGTTTCTGCCCAACCAGACAATGAACCAGGGATCTCTTGATATTGAGCCAAGGGTGCTGACCAGGGCACCACCACGATGTGTCAATTACTTAGAGAGGGACAGAGTGAGGAGACTAAGGATCCCTTCATCTGTATCTTTATTCCCTCAATGAGATCCTCCCTACAAAAATAATATCACCTTGGTATACACACACAACAGAAAGCTGTAGTTGTATCACACTGGTCTTGTCTCACTATACACATGCATGCATAACTAATTGTACACTCACAAAGCTTACACTAAAGGTAAATCATTAATAACATGTTCAGTATACATTATATTGTATTTCCAAAATGGATACACAAGATCTAAATAATTACAAGGAAGGACATGTTTGTGAAGTAAACCTAAGGAGAGGAGTTAATTTATTGGATTCCCCACACAGTGACAGCACAGCCATCTTTACTCTGGCTCTCTTCTAACTCTCCTGCATCCCTCACCTTTCATCAAACACCTCAAATTTCCAGATGCTGCATAAAAAACAAACAGGATAAACAACACAACAAAATTCATTCTTCACACAGATCCCAGTGACCACCAATACAAAAAAGGCAAAAGGCAAAAATTATCTACTATCCAAGACAGAAGAGAGTGAGGTAAGCTAATGGTGCCTCTCCTAACGATAACTCTGTCTAAGATGGAGCTCAGTGTGAAATAGTGTGAGATCAGTGTTGAATATTAGAGAAGTGTTAAATAATATAGAATCAGTGTTAAATAATATGGGATGCAATGTCAAATAAAGAGGGTTCAATGTTAAATGTATAGGTTTAGTCTTAAATAATGTGGGTTCAATGTTAAATAAAGAATACATGTGTTAAATATGTAGGTTTAATGTTTAATAATGTGGGTTCAATGTTAAAAAAGAATGTGGGTTTAACATTACATACATTGTTTCAAAGTTAAATAAAGTGATGCAGTTCAAAAGATCACAAAATTATCTAACAAATATTCATTCAGTATTTACTTTAAAAAATGATGTTTAGATTAATTAGGCCAATAAATCACCACTGACTCATAGCACAACTACCATGGATGGACAGAGCAAATGACCCCCTTGTTGTTTTCTTTCTTACCTAAATCCTACACTAACTCGACACTTCTCACCATTTCCCAACAGTCAGGCTGGCACCACATGTGAGCCTCCTTTGGTGTGTAGCCACTGCAGGAACAAGAGTACAGTGACCATGATACAGTTTGATAATGTAATGATGGTTGTGGTGGTGATGGTGACAATGACGATGATGCTACAGAGATGATGATGATAGTGAGAAACAATGGCAAAAATGAGAACCTGTACTGCTAAACTGCCTCCACCAGCACCTTATGGGAAGCCAGGTTGGTCTTGAAGCATTGCAAGCTGCAGAGGGACACACCAGTCTTGGAGCAGCTATACTTCCGAGGGTTGTGGCAGCCTGGCGCCCCACACAGCCTTGCCATGGGAGCTTGCCTGGAGGGGGGAGATTAACCCCTTGAGTACCATGAAGCATTTCCATATTCACTCTGCTTACTGTTTGGTGATTTTATACAGCTTCAGAAACTTAAGTTGGGGATTATAGTATTGAAGACCATGGCCATTAATCTTCTGACCCCTATAGACCTTTCCTAATGTCAATAAAATGGTCTAATTGTACACAAATCTCAAGGAAAAAATATCTCAGTACTGAACAGGTTAACCACTATTGTAGCAAACTTTCCCCTTCATTATTTAGTGACCATTTGTATTCCCTGAGTGAAGAGAGAGAGAGAGAGAGAGAGAGAGAGAGAGAGAGAGAGAGAGAGAGAGAGAGAGAGAGAGAGAGAGAGAGAGAGAGAGAGAGAGAGAGAGAGAGAGAGAGAGAGAGAGAGAGAGAGAGAGAGAGAGAGAGAAATAAAACACAAGTATCTAAAAAGCAACATATGATCTACAGAATGAGAAATGATATACACAGACAAAACCTTCAACTTCTCCTTCTCCTTCTCCTCCTCCTCCTCCAGTAATGGAAGATTTATACCGACATGTGTCAGTTTAACCCTTTCCAGTACTATGATGTGCTTCCATATTCATTCTGCTTCCTATTTGCTGATTTTATACAGCTTCAGAAACTCATGTAGGGATTAAGATAGAGAAGATTAGGACCATTAATCTTCTGACCTCAAAAGACCCTACCTAAAAGTCAATAAAAAGGTCAAATCATACACATAACTCAAGGTGAAAAACGTGTCCCAGTGTTGAAGGAGCTCAGCAAATGGAAGTAGTATACACTGTAGACATGTGAGATCCAAATAAGCGAGTTTCAAGAAAGATCATGTTCAGGAAAGAAACCTAAGGAGAAAAGCAAAGTATCTGATGTTATTCACAGAACCTCTTTAGTGAGGGTCCCTGCAACAAGTGAAGGGTGTGTGGCTCTCCTGTTACCCCTCAGCTTTCAGACAGCACCTCTACTCTCCAACTGCTGCCTAAAAAACAACATGGCTAAACAGTACTACAAAATCCACTGCTCTGAGCCAAACCCTGCCTGCTTCTGTATTTCTTCCTATAGAAGGAGGTTTCAAGACCTTTGTCCCAGACTTTTGGCTAACTCTATGACTCTTTTAGGGAACTGGCAATCAAGCGGGCCTTTTTTATATTTTGTGTTGCCCTTAGCCAGCTTCCCCTCTTGCAATGAAAAGAAAAAAAAGAATGAGCACTCTAATCCCACAGCATACCTCTCAGTCTGGCCTTTTTATTTTTTTGTTGCCCTTGGCCAGCTTTCTCTCTTGCAGTGAAAAACATGTATAAAAAAAATTGATAAATAAATAAAAAAAAATCCCTGAGGAACACTCCAATTCCAAATTATCATACTTCTCAGTCTGCACCTCCATGGGGAAGCTGTAGGAGGTGGGTACCGAGAGGCTCACCCCGTCCCGGGTGTTGACGTAGGAAAACATGGGAATCACTTTCTTGGACGACCTCAACCGGCTGATCTTTGCCACCTTGGAGTCTTGCTTCTTGAGGAGGCGGTCAACTGTTTTTTTCTGCAAACAGACAACGCTGGTATATCAAAGTGCACTTTCAAGATTCACCAATACACTCGACCCTCGAAACAACGGACAAATGCGTGCACGACCCTGCCTGTAGATTGCCAAAGTTCGTTCTTTGCAAAAGTACGTAAAAAACTGTATAAAATGTACGTAAAATACTGTGTAATCATTAAGAAATCATTCAAGCAGTATTACAAAGCATTAAGTACAACAAATAACCTGAAATAGATGACATGACCACGGACTGAAGATAAAACATGGCGGCCAACAGCTGATGACGCGACCGACCCGCCACCTACCGGACAATAATTTGCCAGGAACGGACAATCGCGCACATTTTAATATTTGTCCGTAGATTAAACCGGACTCCAGAATTTGTCCGTAGTTTCCGAAATCCGTTGATGGGAGGTCCGTTGTTTCGAGGGTCAAGTGTATATGCATTCTTTATTCATTATGTCCTGTGTTTTATCTATATCTTTTAAAGTCTATAACTTCCTTCACAATTTTCAAGCCATCACCACTGAGGCTGAGATGCATTGCTACAGCATGGAGCCTGACAATTCTTTTATCATCTCTTGTGCTTTATCTATTTGTATTTAGTCCTTGTGTTACGTAATCTCTCTCTCCCACTCCTAGATCCTTCACAATCTTCATGCTGAAATGCATCGCTACAGCATGGAACCTGACATCTCTTACTATCTCCTGTGCTTTATCTACCTATATTTAGTCTCTGGATTCTGTAATCTCTCTCTCCCACTCCTGGATCCTTCACAATTTTCAAGCCATCACCACTGAGGCTGAAATTCATCACTGCAACATGAAACCTGACATATCTTTGATTATTTCCTATGTTTTATCTATGTATTTTCAGTCTATGTGTTCTGTAATCTCTCTCTCCCACTCCTAGATCCTTCACAATCTTCATGCTGTCACCACTGAGGCTGAAATATATTGCTACAGCATGGAACTTGACATCACTTACTATCTCCAGTGGCTCATTTATATATTTTTAGTCTCTGTGTTCTGTAATCTCTCTCCCACTCCACGCCATCACCAAAGAGACTAAACCACGACTGCAGCCTCTCAACCGACACCCTTCAATCTGACTTACTCTCTACAAAACGTCACTTCCTAGCCACTCATAACACCAGGCCACTCCCAAGACTGTGCTCAACATACAACTCAAACCACTAAAAGACAATTACTTCCGTGTCTTAACATGGAAAACTTACATTGAGCCATTCTAACAAATTCTCCATAAAGCAAAAAATTGGCAAAGTGATGTTGCTCTGATGTCAATATTTATTTTTTTCCCTGAGTAAGAAGGATAACCAGCCAAGGGTAAGAAAAAGTGAGAATGGAGGAGGAAAAAAAAAAAAAAAAAAGTTGTGGGGGGCCACTGAGATGCCAGTCCCCAAACAAATGTAGTCAGACCGGGACACCAAGAATGAAATAAAAGTCATCATTAACTATCTTTGTTTTTTTTTTCAATAACTCATTTCTGACCCATAACACACACACACACACACACACACACACACACACACACACACACTGAATGCATACCTTATCTTCCTCTCTCTTCTCTTGAGCCTGCTCCCTCCTCTTCTGGGTCTTAATTGCTTTCTTGGCCAGCATTTCCTTTGTGACAACCTTCTCCTTAAAACCTAAAATATGAGAAAGACAATTAGTGTGTCAGTGTGTCAAATATGTGCAGTGTATCATGCAGCAACTATTAGTGTGTCAGTGTGTCAAATATGTGCAGTGTATCATGTAGCTGGTAGGCTGGTGGTGTGTGTATGGTGTGTGTGGTGCATGTGGCGGCAAATGGTGAGTGGTGTGCAGCTCACCTGAGGGAAGGGAGAGGAGTGGCTCTGCTGGTATGACTGGGAAGGTGTCGTCTGTACCGTCGCTCTTCTTCTCCTTCTCCATCATGGCTCTCTGCCGCGCTGTCATCAGTCTAGGGTTCTTCATTCTCTTCAGCTCATCATCAACCTGAAGATAACATTGTATCATCAAATGTCTTCAAACAATGGATACAAGCCTCAAAAGTTAGATGTAAAAAAGAGATAGGAAGGAGTTGGTTCTCAAACAGAGTATTAGATGAGTGGGACAGACTCAGTATCAAGTTGTTAGTTCTGAGTCACCAAGAAGCTCCAAAAGAAGGTAAGACAAATCAATGGAAGGTGATGATGGTGGAGATAGATACATGTGACTCAAACAGGGACTGCCAAAAGCAGCCTTGATGGTTTCTTGCAGCTTCCCTTATTTTCTTATATTTCATTTTGCTTATTTCATCTCCACAAAGTATGTAGATGTCCCAATAAATATAATTTTCTCAAAATGTAAAGTTGTTAAGGAATCATAGAAGAAATATTTCAAGGAAAACACAACTAAACCTTGAAAATGTAAAGGAAAAATTACAAATATGAATTTTCCTAATTTTTGACAAACCTAACCAAGCTTAACTCAATTTACAAACAGAACCCTATCCATGCAAAGAACATCACAGAACCTTTCCAAATATCTGAAAAATAAACTAAAAATTACCATATATCAATGTCATTTGTTATTTTCTTCACAAACCACAAGCTATGACAAAACTTACATCCAGAGCCAGTACTATCCATACAAGGAAAGACCAATGCCTGAACTACTCACACCCTGACGGCAGCCAAGCAGAGCACCAGCCACCCATCATTACCTCCTCCAGCTTGCCAGACTCAATGGCATCCAGCCACCGCTCCTCTTCACTGTCTGTGTCATCCTCCCCCTTGCCGTCCTTCTTCTTGCTGCTCTTCTTACTGTTGCTAGAACTTTTGTTTTTATCAGGCTTCACCTTCACTCCTTTGGGTGTATTCCTGCAACATCATTTGTACAGCTAGAGAGGAACTGACTCAGTGATTCACTACTTATACATAGGTTATTCAAGTTTTCAAGAGTGGTTTCATGACCCAGCACAGTTTAGTTTAACAAACGTTAAAAATCTGATTATTCATCTGTGGTCTTTGAAAACTACCCTTGAAGTATTCAAATACAAAAACTTAGGCAATGGTACATTTTGTCAGGAGAAGAGTCTGAAATCTTGATCTTCAGTTTCAAAGTCTGTGAGGGAGAATCTTCCACATCATCAACAGAAATGTCCATGTCTTCCACATCCTCCACATTGATGATCCTCTCAACTTCTTCTTTCTTGGAAGACTTTTTGTGTTTGTGTTTCTTAGGCTTCTTGACGGTCTCCATTGCTGCATCTGAGAACAATGTTAAGCTCTTCAAAACAATCTGAATTCAAAATCATGCATAACTTAAAATAATCTTCTCTGATTTGCTACATCTTGTCTTTGCATTCATGAATTCTTCCACACACACAACATCCCTCAAAGAAAGGGCCTGACCACCTGCTGCTCTAACATACATCAAATATGAGAGTCCAAACTAGTCTATCTACCTCTAGTGATGCCTTCTATACTCCTCTTGAAACAGTTCCTCTGTCTGTATGCCAAGCATGCTATCCCAGGCAAGGTGACTCACCAGACATAGACAAAGCACTACACATTCACCTACAGTTTCTTCTACATACTACCTTGCCTGCTCATCTTTGGAAAGTTATTATAAAACAGGCAGAGTTCCAGAGTTTATCAGTGAAGATGACATGCATTCGAGTGTCTATACTTTGCCAGGAATCAATATTTGAGACCATGCTTTCAAAACTAATGGTCTTAATGGTAGCCGTCCATCTCGGCCCATTTACTATTACCGACTCGGCCCACCTAGTGAACCAACTCGGACCATTTTTTAATACCAACTCGGACCACTCGCTGATATCCCAGCCTGAGACGGCACACACCACGTTGTGTCTGCGAACCATGAGTCCCTTGCAGGATGAAGGAGGAAGTGTTCAGAGAGAGAGAGAGAGAGAGAGAGAACCGTTACATCTCTCTCTCTCTCTCTCTCTCTCTCTCTCTCTCTCTCTCTCTCTCTCTATGAACACTTCCTCCTTCATCCTCATAAGTATCGCTGCAAGAATTACATAGAATTACCACAGAGCCTAGGGTCCAAGCTAGGAAAACTAGACTCGTTGCTCTATAATAATTTCTCTGTATATGTTGTTATATTCCATTGTTATTTCTGTTATTGTCTTGTTTTTTTTTTTGCCACAGTATTGAGGTGTTATAATAAAATAGTGTTCAAGTGTGTATTTTGTATCGCCAAATTTTACGCGTTTTTTTAATTTACACAGGGGTCTGCGGTCCCTATCTACCGTGTAAATGAAGGTTTTATCTGTCATTCAATGCCTCTCTTCATACATAGTTTAAGTTTTCAAATTATTCGAACCATCAGTTCAATTATATTTTTACCGCTCATTGCCTTATTATCTTATTCAATGCTTCTCTTCACGATTCGTGAAAACCTTGAATACCAAACAAAACTAACATGGTCAATACTTCCATACTGACATTCAGTGCTGTCACCAGCAGTGACACTACCCCAACTCCCACTGGAAATTAGAGATATTCGGCACCTGACACAAGCGAAAATCCCACCGGAAATGATGGAAGTTCATGTCTGACATCACCAGACACTGCTGAAGCTCCAGCTGACGACCCTACAGCTTCTAATGTTCATGAATCCATAACATATGAAAAGGTGTTCTCATCAACACAAAGAGGGCAGCATAAGCTTATAGACAGTTTAGGTTACACATACACAATGAAAAGAAAAACGCGTGTTGGTGTTCACTGGAGATGTACTGTTAGGAATAAGAATGTAAACTGTAGAGCTACTGTGAAAGAAGCAGAGATATATATCAGAGATCACAACCCTCATTGCCATCCACCAGAAACATGCTCTGCAATAACAACTAAAGTTTCAGCTCTTGTTAAAAAGAAAGCTTTAGAAGACGTGTTTCTCACGTGCCCCTAAATTCTTTACCTGCTCCTGAAAACCTTGCGCGTCAAGGAAATCGTAAACGCAGGGCAGCACGACCAGCTGAACCACTGGATTTAACTTTTGAACTAAGTAATAATCACATTCCTGAAAACTTTCTGCAATATGACATTACTATTGGTGACCGCCGCCATCTCTTATTTTCAACACCTGAACAGTTGTCACTGCTCAGCAAGGCAAAACAGTGGTATGCTGATGCTACATTTAAAATAGTGCGACGCCCTTTCACACAGCTTTTCAGTATACATGCATTTGTCCAGTGTGATAATAACTTGAAACAAGTACCACTGCTTTTCGTTTTGATGTCTGGGAAAAGACGGAAAGATTATAAAAAAGTATTTTCAAAAACTAAAGAACTTTTAGGTGAGGAACTGAGTGTGCAAGAGATTACGATTGATTTTGAGGAAAGTGTCTGGCGTGCGATCCCCGACGTCCTGCCTAATGTTTATATTCGAGGATGCAGTTTTCATTGGGGACAAGCAGTATGGAGGAAAATTCAAGAGGTAGGTCTGCAGGTATTTTATACGAATGATGCTGGGATACATAGATACCTGAGGAAAGTTCTTTCACTACCATATGTACCAGCAGAACATATAGAAGAACTGTTTTTAAAGTTCTACAGAAAAGCAGATGGTTGTCAATCACTTTTAAATCTTCTGGATTACATTAGAAGTACATGGATTTACTCAGATATCTGGCCTCCCAGGTCATGGTGCGTGTTTGCCAGAAGCATCCGCACCAACAATGATGTGGAAGGTTGGCACCACCGTATTAATCTGAAGGCACGCAAAGGCCAACTCAACTTTTACCTGCTACTAAAGCTGTTACATGACGAGGCCAAACTTGTCACCATTCAAGTACGTCTCCTCTCAGATGGTAAAGTATTACGTAGA
This sequence comes from Portunus trituberculatus, assembly GCF_017591435.1. Classification (NCBI taxonomy): domain Eukaryota; kingdom Metazoa; phylum Arthropoda; class Malacostraca; order Decapoda; family Portunidae; genus Portunus; species Portunus trituberculatus. The sequence continues at coordinate 19,290,405 of NC_059304.1, forward strand.
CAAAGAGCTAAATATATAAAACATCATGGGAAACTGGCAAGCCTCTGGGAGGAGTACAACGCAGGTGACAGATCAGCCAAAAGTTTATTAAGAGCTGTATCACACCATATCTGTGTGTATGTTTGATGTGATGTTTTAGATTTCATTTTGTTAGGTTCTATTAATTGTAGGCTATATATGTATGTTTTGAAAATTGAAACTATTTTCATGTTTTTATTCGTAACAAATGTTTTATAACTTGTTTTACTGTTTTGTGTATATTTTTTAAACTTTTTAAATAAGTAAAAAAAATTGTAGATCAAGTTTTCTTTCAGTAAACAGAAAATACTGGTACACACAGTGGTCCGAGTTGGTATAGGTGGTCCGAGTTGACAATGGGCCGAGTTGCCCTGTATTCTTCTTAATTAGTCACTTAGTTGATGATTAGGTGACAACATTTCACTTTAGTTGTGATACCAAATCTAACAAGAATCAGGACAATTTTTGTTGTGGTGGGTCAAAAAAGTGTCCCTTTCCATCAATGAATTATCGGGGTTAATACAGTGAATGAGGTGTGTGTGCAAGTGCAGTGCATGTCTGGGCTGCTTTGGTATACTGACAGACAGGAACTTGTATGAACTGAGGCATATCCACTTACCACTGGCATGTGGGTCGCCACGATCACCAGACTCCTTGTACTCTCGGTCTCTTTTCTTGCCCATGGTGAGATTGGCAGCAGTGATGTCTTAGTTGCTTGAATGAGGGACACCAAGTGGACCTGCTTTCATCTGCCACAGCCTTGCAATGCAATTTTGTCACTCAAGATTTGCCTTTGATGAGCACATCTGTCACAACAAAAAAATACAGTTAGGTACATAAGTAACATTTATTTTTCCAAACTCCACTTTTCTAGGCAAGCTAGTTGTGCATTAATAAGTATTGTACAGAACATGGAACCCTATCACAAAGTCACAATTCGAACACTAGTCAAAACAACAAAAGCTTCTTCATGTTGGAGAGGAAAGACTGAAAACAACATGATTAATATTGAAAACATGTACACTGACAAATTATCATCTGAGGGTAAGGTTTGCTTAGCTTTAAATTCATTTAGTTCACTAATTTTATGATCTGTGTCACATCTGGCCCCAAATAAACACTCACTGTCTGGACATTAGACAACTAAGGTTACTCCCATAAGGCCTCACACTCTACAGAACAAACACACAGGACAGTGAACATTAAGAAAACATTAATACAGCCTTTGTATCCACCTGATCTGCTCAATGAATAATAATGCGATAGCATTAACACCTTCACATTAGGGGTGAATTAGGTTAGATATATAGATACACTCAGTTCATTGCCTTCCTTGCTGCTCTCTTCATTGTGTAGATTGTGATTTAAGTTGTTACTGGCCGGAAAATAAACCACGTGAGGAAGTTGGTGTCTGCAATCCCAGAGACATAACAGAAGGCTTCACTCTGCCACACCTGTCATCACACATCATTGCCTCACCCACACTGGTGCTCCACAAGGCACAAGACAACATCGACACTCCAGACCCCACCTAAATTCTTCTTACGACCTCTTTTGCCTCATATTGCTTCTGGTATCATTTTACTCTTACACCAACACCAACATGGCTTTTGTTACCCTTCCCATCCTATAGAGCTTTTCACCGAGTAATTTAAACCCATTCATTCCCGTCGCATGTTGTTTATAACGTTGATAAAAATGTTTAAAAAATTGCGACTTTTTGGGGAGAGTGAGCAAAACCCACTCGTGTGATGGACTGACAGGCACTGAGGAATATCATTATGTGTGTTTGTTTGTGTGTGCGTATTGTCACATTATTTGCGCAAGCAAAAAATGAATGGCGGTGATTGGTTCTTTTGTTTGGGCACGCAGCAACTGACCAATAAAAATAATACATAATGAATCTAGCCAATCAGAGCCATTTGTGGAGAGAAGCAACTCTATTTGAATTTGTTCTATGGAAGATGTCTGCCCAGGCAGGGGGGCAGGGTGTTGCCACAATCATATCCATTGTATTGCCAGATTTTACAAATAGAAATAAGGCAATGACTTTATACTTAAAAAATGCTTTGTTTTACTGTAAAACTGTTTCCATAAGAGACAAGTGTGGAGATAAAATAAAAAAAATACGGATTTGTGACGGAAACAGTGTAGCTATATTCATTAAAACAGGTTGAAATCTACCAAAAAAATTTATTTCAGCCACGAGTGAGCTGTTAGTGTAACTGTAAAAATTAATCTCGCTTTGGTAGGTCCTGATTCCCTACAGTGTTCTAGTCTTGGTCCTTCCACAGAAAGAAGGAGCGGAGAGCACAAAGCAGGGAACACATCACCTACAAACACTCCCATAGTATAGACATCCCGTCACTTACCTCTAAGCTGCGCGGGTTGGGGATTGCCAGCAGTCACCAGATTTTTGTCAGATGTACACTGTTACCAATAAAGAAAAAGAACTCTCTCTCTGTTACACTATTAAGACGTGTGGTGTATGTATATGATAGAATCTCTCTCACTCTCTCTCAATATTTTCCTTATAATTCAAACAATGTTAATGAAATAATCTCTCTCTTTCTTAATATTTTCTTTACAATTGAAATAATGTTAATGAAAATCTCTCTCTCTCTCTTCTTAATACTTCCTTTACAACTGAAATAATGATAAAAAATTCTCTCTCTCTCTTTTTAATATTTCCTTTACAACTGAAAAAATGTTGATAAAAATCTCTCTCTCTAATATTTTCTTTACAATTCAAGGAGAGAGGTTGGGGTAAGTGCTTTCACTATAATGGTAACAGTGTACATCTGGCGACCGCTGTTCAACCCCTAACCGCGTCAACTGAGAGGTATGTGCCGGGATGTCTATACTATGGTAGTGCCTCCTTACCTTCTACCTTCAGGGCCGTGAGCCTGTGTGGTGCAGGGCGGGCGGCGGGAAGGTCCACAGTGCACCCTGGCGACCCTCAAGGCTGGACAGGGCAAGGGTGCGTGGCGGGGGTGTGGGTGGAGGTGTGGTCGCTGCAGTAGGAAGAGTTGTGTTGTCTCCGTGTCTTTCAGCAGCAGGGACAGCGAGGCTCGGGGGAGAAGCAGAGGCAAGCCACAAGTCAGCCTCCTCCTCCTCCTTATTTTAACCTGTTTCGCTTTTATATCACTTGTAGGTTACCACGTCGTCTTCTCTCCTTCATCACTTACACATTTGGTCTACTTAATTCATTTAGTCTGTCTCTTTTAAACTCGCTGTGGTGCAAGCGGCGGCAGGGATGGCGAGTGATGAGAGGTACGAGTGCATCTAGCGTAGGGGACTGTTTTGCCACGCAGGGCTGTCTGGAGAAGTCTCTGGGGCATTGGCCAATAGAAATTATGCGAAGGGCACTGTGAGAATACGGTGCTGCAGGATGGCTAGCTCACAGGAGAGATGGGGCGTCTTGCTGTGAAGAAAGAGTGAGGGAGCTGTGATGTTTACACTGGACATGACCATCTTGGTAACAGTTTGGTCGAGTTTCCTTTCACTGTCGCGTCAGATGCACTACATAAATCATTGAAATTCAGTGATATATCCAGGCATTTTGTTATTGCAGGTGCATTTTCAGAAATAAATCATTAATGTTACTGTTCAGTATGTTCCATGAAAGACAAGAATCGAAAAAAATAAATAAATAAAATAAAAATAAAGTCTCCGGCACACACCTAAGTTGTCATCATTCATGCCTACAGCACCGCTACCCACAGAAGGGGCAGCGGAGTGCAGACATCGAACAGCACCGCTACCCACAGAAGGAGCAGCGGACACTGAACAGCACACTTACCCACAGAAGGAGGACCGGACATTGAACAGCACCGCTACCCACAGAAGGAGCAGCGGACATGGAACAGCACACTTACCCACAGAAGGAGGACCGGACATTGAACAGCACCGCTACCCGCAGAAGGAGGACCGGACATTGAACAGGACCGCTACCCACTAAAGGAGGACCGGACATTGAACAGCCAGGACCGCTACCCACAGAAGGAGCAGCGGATATTAATTGAACAGCACCGCTACCCACAGAAAGAGGACCGGACATTGAACAGCACTGCTATCCACAGAAGGAGAACAGGACATTGAACAGCGCCGCTACCCACAGAAAGAGGACCGGACATTGAACAGCACCGCTACCCACACAGAAGGAGGACCGGACATTGAACAGCACCGCTAGGCGCAGAAGGAGCAGTGGACATTAATTAAACAACAACACCGCTATCCACAGAAGGATTATACATACATACATATATATATATATATATATATATATATATATATATATATATATATATATATATATATATATATATATATATATATATATATATACTCGGACAAAATTAGCTAGCATATTTTTTTTTTCATTGAATCTAGAAACCACCATTACGTGTATCAAGAAAATGGCACTAGGACATATATAACATTAAAAGATCGTATGTGTTGCCGTAGTCGTAGCATCTTTTGAAAGTATTGGGAGGGCGCTGCAGAAGTGTTTCAGAGTAGGGGCGAGCCAGGGTAGACAGGAGCCACGAATGATGGAGCCACTGCCTACCTTGTCTCCCCCTCAGCAGCACGCACGCACGCACGCACACATACAAACACACACACGTATAATCTATAAAACGAAAAATAGGGCACACACACACACACACACACACACACACACAAGTATCACCATCACCATTACCATCTATATAACGAAGATCAGGGGAATACACCCCACCCCCAAGCACACACACACACACACACACACACACACACACACAATCACCTATATCACATGAAAACCAGGCCAGTTCACACACACCATCTCCTTATGTTAAGTGAAAAACAAGCCAACACACACACACACACACACACACACACACACACACACACACACACACACACACACAAGCACACACCATATCCTTATGTCAAGTGAAAACAGGCACACACACACACACACACACACACACACCATCTCCTTATGTCAGTAGTTTCCAACCTTTTCGACTTCTAGCCCCCTCCACTCTGGTTTAAATATTGCTATTTACTGTCATAGTAAATAGCATAGTTGTTTAATTCCTTAGTTACTTAGTAGCATTTGAAATAATTTATAATTGTATTTAGACAATAACATTTCATAATTCATATCTGAAATGTTTTCTCAACACTTAACCAATTATGTATTCCATCAAAATCAATAATGTTCATATATAATCATCTACTAAGTCATTTTTCTACTTTATGAAGTGCTTGCACCCCCTTAGGGAGGCGCGCCCCACAGGTTGGAAACCACTGCCTTATGTCAAGTGAAAAAAAGGCCAACACACACACACACACACACACAACATCTGGGAGGCTCCCGCCATAGCGGCGTTACGGCCCTGCCTGCCTGGTGGGCCGATGACGTCACGGCCCTGCCCGGTGGTCTGATGACGTCACGGCCCTGGCCTGGTGGGCTTATATACGTTACTTAAATAATTTTGAAAATGACCTCTCGATAAAACAATGCCAGACCCGAATGCTTTACATATTCTGGCTTGGCACATACTTTAATTAATATCAAAAATATAAAGAGATTCCGAACCCAAGTATTATGAGAGATTTTTCAAAAGAACTACAAATAAATTATTGGAACCTTGATCCCCCACTAAAAAATCAAATGATTGCCCATTCTCACTTCAAAGGAACGAAACACACTTTAAAATGCATGAACAGTCTTTTCCAACACTTTTGAGAGAGTTACAGCCATAAATAAAGGATTCACAGGGGTACCAACAAAACTATTATTGGAACATTAACACAATTAGAAAACAATTCTACTCTCCACTAATTCCACTGCCCGGGGAGGTGAAACACTTTAAAACACATCAACTATTTTTTTAAAACAATGACAACTTGATACTGCCTCAAACAGAAATTTTCCCTGGAATGTCCTGAAAATTTGGCGCCAAAAACACCCTTATCTAACACAAAAAACAACGCCAACAACAACACGCTGCGTCCCGCACACGCACAGAAAACACTTCAAACACAGCGAAATACTTGTAGAAAGCATCAAATCTCACTATTCAGTCCAAATGAATTGTCTAGGAATAAAGAAAATAATCCTGGTTTCTGGGCAGGCCGGGTAGGCATATCCAAGATGGCGGCGGGGCCGTGGAGGGGTCGATCCCCCCAAGTACCTCATTTAAACCTTCCCCAAACTTAAACCTGGCCATGGCGGCTGTGTCTCAATGGCTGATATGAAAGCTTAGTAACGCGGCAGCATGTTGTGGCAAGACAGACCTATAATATTGAGAGATAAGGCTGAAAATGGCTAATAAATGAGATAGCGGCGGGTCTGGGGTAGGGTGGACATCCCCCCTTCCTCTACCTCACATAAAAACATTTAAAAATGGCACGAAAGGCATTTGATGGTTTATCCTGAGTTGTCCCTTGGCTGTGGCTCGCCTTAAATAAACACTCACTTTAATAACGTAGTCCTGCTTCTGTGGTTCGGTTTGGTGGCTTAGTCCAGTAATAAGATGAATTGGAGACGTGGAAACACCAACGCAGTCTTGTTATTGTCACCAGAACCTTAAAAACACTCGTGAAATCCTGTACGAGTCACTTCAATCAGAGCTATTTCAGTGTAGAAATCTTGTTAATATGTCACTAGAATCGCAAAAAACACTTTAAATCCTGTGTCATATCAACCGGAAGTTTTTAAATGTGGTAGTACCGGCCTGCTAACTCGCACACCTACAGTCACGAAAGGCTGAAAGATAATGTCAATCCTGCTGGTTGGTCACTGCTAACGCGCGCATTAACTATGATATGACATTTTGATCAGGAGTGTCTGAACCAGGCTATGGCTTGTTACTCTACGTTTGTTTCTTCTTAATATAACAACCATCAAGCAAACACAACCAGTGTGTCTACATGTCTGTGTCTTTCCTTCCAGCGGAAAAACAGACAACGAATCGGCCCTATAATATGATTACTTCTCTTCAAGTGACGACATCACAAGGCCTGGAACACCAGCTATTCACTTCTAAACACAGCAAGCTTCAAAGAACGAGTGGTTGTGTAATGTTTACCAGGCGTCAGAACAGGAAAATATTGAGTTTAGTGTCCCCTTCAATTCTGCGATATGCAATAATTAACAGCATTGTAAGACGTATATGTGGAGTGTCTTTAAACTCTTTCAAAATGTCTGCAGGTGTGGTGAAGGCTTGGTAAATGTGGCGTGTGTGATGTGTGTCCTAATTTTGAAGTTGTTCAAGTGTGTGTGTGTGTGTGTGTGTGTGTGTGTGTGTGTGTGTGTGTGTGTGTGTGTGTGTGTAATCTGTCACCACCCCACTACTACTACTACTACTACTACTACTTCTACTATTATCATTGCTGCTACTACTACTATTACTATTCCTACTAATATTACCACCACCACCACCACCACCAGCGCCACTACTACTACTGCTACTACTACTACTACTACTACTACTATTACTACTACCACCACCACCACTACCACAATCATCACTACTTCAGCTCCTGATGGTGGTTGCGTGTGCTATGTTTTGAGAACTGAGTTTGCTACAATTCTCTCTCTCTCTCTCTCTCTCTCTCTCTCTCTCTCTCTCTCTCTCTATATATATATATATATATATATATATATATATATATATATATATATATATAGAGAGAGAGAGAGAGAGAGAGAGAGAGAGAGAGAGAGAGAGAGAGAGAGAGAGAGAGAGAGAGAGAGAGAGAGAGAGAGAGAGAGAGAGTTGTAGCAAACTCAGTCCTCAAAACACAGCACAAGGAACCACCATCAGGAGCTGAAGTAGTGATGAGAGAGAGAGAGAGAGAGAGAGAGAGAGAGAGAGAGAGAGAGAGAGAGAGAGAGAGAGAGAGAGAGAGAGAGAGAGAGAGAGAGAGAGAGACGCATCTAGGCTTCTCTATCAGACAAATAAACAAGTATGACCACGGAAGAGTTTTCTGGAAAAGCATGGCAGCGCCACCACATTATTTATATGGATCAGAAATAATCAAGTACAGAATACAAAACATGAGAAAACTTGAAGTCATTGAAAACACAATAGGAAGATGGTGTTTAGGTGCCCTGAGGTGTGCTGCAACGGAAGCCATACGCGGGGATATGGGGTGGAGCTGATTCAAGGAAAGAATAGGAAAAAGAAAACACTATTTGCTAAGAAAAAGAATCTAAAAGTGATGAGAGATGGGCCAAACAAACATATAGAAGACTATAGAGACATATTCGATTGAAATCAAACAATAGAAAGATAGAAAAGAAAAGGATGAATGGAATATGACTGGCCAGAAATGCGAGTTAAAGAAATCAAAACCAGAACAGAAGAAAATGGTCCCTAGGAATGAAGGAATGGCATGGAAATGAAGAGTATGTTGAAGTGGTACAGACACAATTAGGGAGAAGATAGGCAGAGAGGAGTGGTACTAGGGGGGTTGGGCAGGAAAACTGATATTCAAAGCAAGAAGTGGCACATTAGAGGTAAACTGAAGAAACAGATGCAAGTGAACAACAGTGTGGAATATGTGGTGAGGAAAAGGAGACTGGAGCATTTTACAACAAAGTGACAAATACAAAGTGAAAAGAAAAGATCTGTGGACAGGAGTGTAGCAAGAATCATAGTTAGGGAAGAATGGGAGGAAAGAAAGGAAAGAGAAGACAGAGGAATCAGAACAGCACTAGGACTGACAGGGGACAAAGACAAAGCCATTAAAATAGTGAGCCACATGAAAACATTTTTAGTCGAGAGCTGAGGTCAATAAGGAACCAACTTTACAGACGGAGAAAGAAGAGACAAAGGAAGCGACTCAAAGCGTTACAGCTCCAAAGATGATGATGATGATGATGAACTCCTGCCACCACTCACGGAACTCGTTATCAGGAGCCATAAAGTCACCTGTAAAGAATGATAATCAAAAACACTTCACAAATTTTTAGATATACGAGTAACATTAACCACGAATGTAAATATCATGTGTGTGTGTGTGTGTGTGTGTGTGTGTTTCACTGTTTGTTTGATCTGCTGCAGTCTCTGACGAGACAGCCAGACGTTACCCTACGGAACGACCTCAGAGCACATTATTTCCGATCTTCGGATAGGCCTGAGACCAGGCACACACCACACACCGGGAGAACAAGGTCACAACTCCTCGATTTACATCCCTTCTAGGTGAACAGGGGCTACACGTGAAAGGAGACACACCCAAATATCTCCATCCTGCCGGGGAATCGAACCCCGGTCCTCTGGCTTGTGAAGCCAGCGCTCTAACCACTGAGCTACCGGGTGTGTGTGTGTGTGTGTGTGTGTGTGTGTGTGTGTGTAACATCCTATCCCCAGTGAGAGTGACTGAGATAAGGCCAAGCTGCCCACTCTTCCTCTGCTACTCCTACTGCTGCTGTTTTAGTGCCCCGTGATCAGCATTAGCAAACGTCTACCGCTTTTACTCTTAGCGGGCTGCTGCAGTGAAAGTTACTGTGGTCTTTCACAGTGCCCGGATGATTCTGCACAGTCAGTGAGACATTTTAATGGAGCACAAGTAAGCTAACCATCTCTACGGCTTTCAAAAATATTCTTGATGGATTAACAAAAAGAGAAACAACTGTAACTGTAACACAACACTCCGTTAGATAAGACAGGCGCATTACACAAAGAAATAAAAGCAGTCACCCCTCTCTCTCTCTCTCTCTCTCTCTCTCTCTCTCTCTCTCTCTCTCTCCCCGGAGCAGTGGGTGGGTGGCGCGGAGGGCAGGTTCCCCGCTGCGCCTCCCCGCCCTCTTTTGTTCGAGGTGTTAAAATCCCCGCGGGTCGAGGCTCTGTTTACCCGTTGCTTATTGAGCCACGCTGCCACATCTCCCACACTCCTTCCCGCTTGTCCTGCGACGTTGCCTCCTTCCTCGGCGATACGAGAGAGAGAGAGAGAGAGAGAGAGAGGAAGGAACCTATGATGGATAGAAAAGGAAAAGACACGATATATTAGAAAGGCGTGAACGGGACAATATAGTGATAGACAGACAAGGAGGAAACATGCAATACTATAGACGGCAAACAGAAGAGACAGTGAAGAGGAAATCTGCGAGACCAAACGGGCAGAAAACATACAGAAAGACATGACAGTGGTGAAACACGACTAGCAGAAGGGAAGGTACACGAGGTAAGACGGTGGATAAGATAGTGGAAGGAGTATGTGACCAAAGGAGGGGCGGAAAACAAACAGAAAGGTGTGAGAGTGTCATAAGATACGATAAACAGAAGCAAGCAAGTTACGGCCGGTATTCAAAAACACTTCTTTCTCTCACCATCACTGCTTTCCAAAGGCTCCAGTTGCAGATCTTCGTGTTTTAAGAGCATTTTTATGGTTCTGGTGGTAGGTTGGCAAGATTTCTAGTTCATTAAAAGGAGAAACTGTCCTGAAAAACCCAGCTGGTTGTCTCGGTGGCCTTGGAAAATTGTCGTAGTGAGAAGGAAAAGTGTTTTTTTTAATACGGGCGAAGATGAGGTGACTGGTGGAAAGGAGAGGTGCTAATTGGAGGCAAGTTGGCGGGCTGACGAGACGAATCGGCGTTGGATAGGGAAAGAAATGGAAAGAAGAAAAAGGAAATAAAGTAACTGGAGAAGGAACATAAAAAAAACGAAAAAAAAATGAACAACAAAAACAGCAATAACAGCAACAACAATTACTACTACTACTACTACTACTACTACTACTACTACTACTACTACTACTACTACTACTAATACTGCTTCTACTACCACCACCACTACTACTACTACTACTACTACTACTCTTTTAGTGGTCTCTCTCCCCCAATTCCCAGTCCAAAAGTTTCCATGAGTGTCTAGTGTACCGTTCCTAACTTTTTCTTCTTTTTTTCTTTCTCTTTTTTATAATTTTCTTTTCAACAGACGATAAGAAGGTACAAAGAGAGAAGGAAAGAAGAGGAAACTTTTTGGAGACGGAGAGAGAGAAAAGTAAATGAAATGTTATCACGCTTCTCCTCCTCCTCCTCCTCCTCCTCCTCCTCCATACACACACACACACACACACACACACACACACACACACACACACACACACACACACATGCCTGTATTACATAAAAAAGTCCCTTGCCTCCTTGACACACACACACACACACACACACACACACACACACACACACACACACACACACACACACACACACTAATGATTGAAAAATGGAGACATATAGTAAGAATTTTCAATCACTGCTGGATTCTTGTACGAAAACTAACAGCTGATTCATTTACTGACTGACTGACTGAAATTAATTGAAAAAAAAAAGTCAAAACTAGATTCTATTACGCTATGGTTAGTTAGGTTAGGGTTACGATGGATTAGGTTAGGTTAGGTTAGGTTGCTATAGGTTAGGTGAGGTTACTTAATGTTCAATTAGAATAGGTTACGTTACGTTTGGTTAGGTTAAGATCCTTTACTTGAAGTTAGGTCAAGTTAGGTTAAGTGAGGGAAGCTGTAAGAAGCCAGTAGACATCTGATACACCCTTCTAAAAAGAAATATATAGTTTTTTCTTTTTCCTTTTTTTTCAACCTCAGACAGCCGCCACGTGATCGCCGAGAGGAGGAAGAGGACCACGAGGGGTTGTCGCTTCAAGAGGGGCCAGCCGGGCTGCGGTAACCACCCTCAGCTCCTTCACCTTCCCGATACCCATCAAAGCCAGAACACTAATTAGCGGAGAGACTTAACCAGCTAATAAGAGGCTGCTAATTGAGAGGAAAATAGCGGAAGATCACCTCCTACTCCTCCTCCTCCTCCTCCTCCTCCTCCTTCTCCTCTTCTTCTCACCTCATTAAGTGTAGCATAAACTTCGTCTTCCAAACCACGTCACGGCGACAAAAAGCCAAGTGACATTTTAGAGGCAGATTATCAAGCCGTCTCTTTGAATTCCTCTATTCACGGCCATAGTTAGCAAGGATCACTCGCCCTTGTAGTAGTAGTAGTAGTAGTAGTAGTAGTAGTAGTAGTAGTAGTAGTAGTAGTAGTAGTAGTAGTAGTAGTAGTAGTAGTAGTAGTTGTTGTTGTTGTTGTTGTTGTTGTTGTTGTTGTTGTGTAGTTGTAATAGTAGTAATAGTTAGAGTAGAAGTAGTAGTAGTAGTTAGAGTAGAAGTAGTAGTAGTAGTTAGGTAGTAGAAGTAGTAGTAGTAGTAGTAGTAGTAGTAGTAGTAGTAGTAGTAGTAGTAGTAGTAGTAATTAGTAGTAGTAGTAGTGGTTATAGTACAAGTAGTAGTAGTAGTAGTAGTAGTAGTAGTAGTAGTAGTAGTAGTAGTAGTAGTAGTACTAGTAGTAGTAGTAGTAGTAGTAGTAGTAGTAGTAGTAGTAGTAGTAGTAGTAGTAGTAGTAGTAGTAGTAGTTGGTCACATCCATGCCACAAGGTCCTTCATTGAGTAGTTTCACCAGTAACTCGGTGCGGACTCACTCACATACTCATCATGGTACTGAAGGGGTTAGCGATGAAAACCGAAGACATTTTTGCAATTTCTCCCGAATTCAAAGATTGGCCGTTGCTGTAGAACAAGTAAAAATGTCCTGCAGGGATTGGTAATTTGAATGAAGGGAGTAACAAGTGCCAGCCAGCGAGTTAAATGACCACTACAATCATAAAAACATCCTTCAGCACCACTACAACTGCCAGTACAGCATTCCTACAACAAAGAGTGGAAACGAGACGAGGAAGCGAAGCGAAGAGAAGATCCAGCGACGGCTAGTGTTTATCGTTCTAATGAGCTGGCTGGCCACTCCTGTCAAATCTGATTAACCTGAACAATTACCGCCGGGCACCTGTCACTGTCCGGCGGCAGGTAAGCGGGCAGGCAGGTGAGTGAGACAGTCAGGCCCTATACAGCCATAACCTACCTCCTTCCCCTCCCAATGCGCCGCCGCCTGGCTTTCCTCTCACCCACCCACCCATCCCAAAGACACCCAAACCATCTCGTGCCTAGCGACTGGGCGAGATATAACAACAAAATAGCTGAAAATGGGCTTAAAACTTCGTAGCAACAACAACAACAACAGCAGACACAACAGAAACAGCAAATGAGCAGTAGTAGTAGTAGTAGTAGTAGTAGTAGTAGTAGTAGTAGTAGTAGTAGTAGTAGTAGTCGCAGCAGCTGTACGACTGTAAAAATGAAAATTATCTCGTTCCTTTTTTTTTCCTTTTTTCATAAAGACAAGATTTCT
>NC_059304.1:19328674-19331174 GCF_017591435.1 Portunus trituberculatus
CCTGCCATTGCTGCCATGGCGGCTGGGGACCGAGAGACAACCATTGCTTGTGTCTTCTCCGGCGCGAATGTCACTTGCCAGCGAGCACCCCACTCCTTTATCACTCGTAGCTGCTGATTGATGGCCTCAGCAGCCCGCCCACTGTCCTGGCGTGGATAGGTATAGGAGAGGGTGCAGTCATCAGCATAGGCCATGACTCCTGGCAGTAGCTGGAGAAGATCATCCACGTAGATATTCCACAGGAGTGGGCCAAGAATTGAACCCTGTGGCACTGATGCCTCCACAGGCAGGGACTCAGATGTTTGCCCGTTGACAACCACCTTGAGGCTTCTGTCCTGCAGGTAATTTCCCAAGAGTCGTAGCAAGCCACCCTGGATGCCTTTAGCACGAAGCTTTTCTAGTAATCCGTTGTGCCATACTTTATCAAAAGCTCCTGCTATGTCCAAAGCAACCACTATAGTGTCCTTGCCGTCGTCGAGGGCGTCCTGCCAATGCCTGGTGAGAAGCATCATTAGGTCGGAGGTTGACCTTCCAGGTCTGAACCCAAACTGTTGGTCTGAGAGGAGGGCATTGTCCTTGAGATGGCTACACACCACCTCTGCCACGACCCTCTCAAACACTTTACCCACCACTGACAACAGGGATATGGGTCTGTAGTTTTTTGGGTCCGTCCTGGAGCTTTTTGTGTGCAGGAACTACTCGAGCCTCCTTCCACACTGAAGGCCAGACGTTTTCCCGTACACAAGTTGTGAACTTGGGTGAGAGGGGCAGCCAGTTCCTGGGAGCATCGCTTCAGCAGGTGCGGGCTGATGTCATCAGGGCCGGTGGCTTTCTGTGTGTCCAGCCCCGCAATAATCGCTTCACCTGCTGATGCGTCACCTCCACCATGGTGACAGTCTTCTCACATTGCTGGACCAGCTGAGGCGGTGGCTGCTGTGGATTCCCGACCTTCATTTTTCCAGCAAACAAGGAAGCCAGCAACTGTGCCCTCTCCTTACTGCTGGTGGCGACAGTACCGTCCTGCTTGCTGAGGGAGGGATGGATTCTTGGTGGCCAGTTCCTTGTTTGTCCTTAACAAGAGACCACCAAGTTTTGTTTCCTCTCTCTCTCTCTCTCTCTCTCTCTCTCTCTCTCTCTCTCTCTCTCTCTCTCTCTCTCTCTCTCTCTCTCTCTCTCTCTCTCTCTCTCTCTCTCTCTCTCTCTCTCTCTCTCTCTCTCTCTCTCTCTCTCTCTCTCTCTCTCTCTCTCTCTCTCTCTCTCTCTCTCTCTCTCTCTCTCTCTCTCTCTCTCTCTCTCTCTCTCTCTCTCTCTCTCTGTATGATTCACGCGTTAAATGCTCAACTTGTTTGTTCAGTTACGGCACACACACACATACACACACACACACACACACACACACACACACACACACACACACACACACACACACACTGCTTCACTCGTTTAATGCGTTTGCTATGTTTCAAATAATTAATGTGTGTGTGTGTGTGTGTGTGTGTGTGTGTGTGTGTGTGTGTGTGTGATACTAAATAATTTCTTATTTGTTTACTTATTTGTCATTTTTTTACTTATTAAACTCTCAATTATTTATTTACGCACCCATTTGTTTATCTATATTCATTTATTCATTCATTCATGCATTCATACACTTACTTTGTTAAATCGAATAACATTTAGTATTTATTGATCTCTCTCTCTCTCTCTCTCTCTCTCTCTCTCTCTCTCTCTCTCTCTCTCTCTCTCTCTCTCTCTCTCTCGAATAACTCTTCTCTCTCTCTCTCTCTCTCTCTCTCTCTCTCTCTCTCTCTCTCTCTCTCTCTCTCTCTCTCTCTCTCTCTCTCTCTCTCTCTCTCTCTCTCTCTCTCTCTCTCTCTCTCTCTCTCTCTCTCTCTCTCTCATGGATAATTAGGTTGAGTGACAGGTGATAAGAGGTTTTGTCCACCTGTCCGGGTTTGAACTTAATTGAATTGAAAGAAACAGGTGTGTCGCGTTTTCTATCTATATGCAGGTAAAAACCCAGCGCAGCCCGCACCACCCTCTCCCCCCTGCCTGTGTGTGTGTGTGTGTGTGTGTGTGTGTGTGTGTGTGTGTGTGTGTGTGTGTGTGTGTGTGTGTGTGTGTGTGTGTGTGTGTGTGTGTGTGTGTGTCTCTCTCTCTCTCTCTCTCTCTCTCTCTCTCTCTCTCTCTCTCTCTCTCTCTCTCTCTCTCTCTCTCTCTCTCTCTCTCTCTCTCTCTCTCTCTCTCTCTCTCTCTCTCTCTCTCTCTCTCTCTCTCTGATTCATCTTTATAACTTTTGTCCAGCTAGAGATAATGTGTGTGTGTGTGTGTGTGTGTGTGTGTGTGTGTGTGTGTGTGTGTGTGTCGTTTGAAGGAAGCTGTGTGGGCTTGTGAGATCTCTTGTCATGAGGTGACGTGGCCTCAGACGGATGGAGATGTATGTGTCTTTCAGGAAAATAAAATGTCAACAGGGGTATCATGAATTAATTTATGAGTAGTAGTA
>NC_059304.1:19336174-19343674 GCF_017591435.1 Portunus trituberculatus
CTCTCTCTCTCTCTGCAGTATTTTGTTTGCACACATTATATGAAAGTGAAGTAGAGGGATATTAAAATGAATAAGAGGAGGATGAAGAAGAAGAGGAGGAAGAGGAGAAGGAGGAGGAGGAGGAGGAGGAGGAGGAGGAGGAGGAGGAGGAGGGAAGGAGAGGAGCGGTAATAGTCAAGACAAAGAAGTCAAAAATAGACTTTCTTAGTGGTTCCCTAAACGAGAGAGAGAGAGAGAGAGAGAGAGAGAGAGAGAGAGAGAGAGAGAGAGAGAGAGAAAATTTACATCTCTCTCTCTCTCTCTCTCTCTCTCTCTCTCTCTCTCTCTTCTCTCTCTCTCTCTCTCTCTCTCTCTCTCTCTTTCTAGTTTTCTTTTCATAGTTAGATCTCCTCCTCCTCCTCCTCCTCCTCCTCCTCCTCCTCCTCCTCCTCCTCCTCCTCCTCCTCCTCCTCCTCCTCCTCCTCCTCCTCCTCCTCTTCCCTCCATGACGCACCAAATTGTCGGATAATTAGTTCCTTTCCTGATGTTATTTTCTGCCTGACAGGTGTGTGTGTGTGTGTGTGTGTGTGTGTGTGTGTGTGTGTGTGTGTGTGTGTGTGTGTGTGTGTGTGTGTGTTCGTGTTCTTGCATGGGACACGTTGTACTTACTGTAAGATTTCCCAGGAAGCTTAAAGACAATACTGGGACAAATTGACTTCTTATCCTTTGTCCTCTGTCCTCTCCACACCCGCCCCAGCAGCTCTGACCACATGCAGTCTCCAGCAGGTCACCAGTGTCTATAGTGTTCACTGTTCAGGGTGTTTGGTGAGGATGAGGCGTGATGGGGTCTGTCTGGTCTCGGGATAGAAAGGATAAGGACGATGTTCTGCTCATGGTGTGGTGGTGACTGCAGTGGTGAGTGTGGTGACTGTAGTGGTGAGGTGGGATCGAGTAGTCACTGTGATATCATTCTGTCATAATTCTTCACATGTTTTGCTGTATTGGTGTCGATGTAATTAAGAAAATAGGATGAAATAGAATTAAGATCAAAACGCGTGACTTTTGGAGTGTCTAGCGAGGAATTGTCTCTTCACACCCACAGTGGCGGCTCTCGTTTATCTTTCCCTCATGTACCGCTCCCAGCTTCTCCATTAACCCCTTAAGTACGATGACGCATTTCCCTATATATACTCATTTTTGTCTAGTGTTTGGTGACTTTATACGGCTTCAGAAACTTATTGGTGGACTGAAAATAGTGAAGACTGTAGCCATTAATCTTCTGACCCCCATAGAACCTTCCTAATGCCAGTAAAATGGTCTAATCGTACGCAAACTCAATGTGTCCCAGTATTGAAGGGGTTAAAACTCGCAGTAAGGCAGCGGAAGGAAGGTAATCAGTATGGAGCAAAGATCATTCCTCAGTGTCTCCCTTCACGAAATTTTCACCGGAGTTTCTGGAAGTTTGGTGTGCTGTAATTGATATGCTTTGCTCTGTGGCCGCAGCATGTGAAGGTCTGTGGTGAATTGGTATCACGGTGACTCCCATGCACTCATCACTGCAAACACCACAAAAGGGACACGTTATGCGTTTCATTCTGAGGAAATAGCCGTTCACGCGTCGCCAACTGCATTGAATACCGACTCCAGTGATTAACCCTTTCAGTGCTATGAGGTGTTTTCATATGCATTCTGCTTACTACTTGGTGACTTTTTTTACAGCTTTTAGAAACTTATCTGGTGATTAAAACAGTGAAGGTTCTGGCCATTAGTCTGATCTCCATAGATCCTTCCTCGTGTAAATAACATCATCTAATCACACCCAAACTCATGGCAAAAATGCGTCCCGGTACTGAAGTATTATACCAGTCATTGATCCTGCGAGCGTGAGTGAGGAGGAAAGAAGATGCACCTTACATTTCAAGAAGTCAATTTGTCACACCCCATTTCCCTATGCTTCTTGACAGGGCTTATGTAACGCATCCACACACACACACACACACACACACACACACACACACACACACACACACACACACACACACACACACACTCTCACACACACACACACACACACACACACACACACCGCGTAGTGTAGTGGTTAGCACGCTCGACTCAATCGAAAGGCCCGGGTTGAGTCCCGGGGCGGCGAGGCAAATGGGCAAGCCTCTTAATGTATTGCCCCTGTTCACCTAACAGTAAATAGGTATGGAATGTAACTCGAGGGGTTGTGGCCTCGCTGTCCCGGTGTGTGGAGTGTGTTGTGGTCTCAGTCCTACCCGAAGATCGGTCTATGAGCTCTGAGCTCGCTCCGTAATGGGGAAGACTGGCTAGATGACCAGCAGACGACCGAGGTGAATCTCTCTCTCTCTCTCTCTCTCTCTCTCTCTCTCTCTCTCTCTCTCTCTCTCTCTCTCTCTCTCTCTCTCTCTCTCTCTATATATATATATATATATATATATATATATATATATATATATATATATATATATATATATATATATATATATATATATATATATATATTATATATATATATATTTCTTCAACGCAATGACTCTCCCACCTTTCCCTTTCAGTTTCCTCCTCCTCCGCTGATTCAAGTCATCCTCCCCCTCTCCCACCCTTCTTCCTGCTCTCTTCCCCTCCCTCTGTAGTATTACGTTGGCTGGACAGGAAATATCAGTGTGTGTGTGTGTGTGTGTGTGTGTGTGTGTGTGTGTGTGTGTGTGTTTACTTAGCAATGTACTGTAAGTTTTCTTGCTTATTCTCTCTCTCTCTCTCTCTCTCTCTCTCTCGGCACGTGCCCAGGACAAAGACATTCCAACTTACCTTACTCACTCGTGTCTGGATTCCATGTGGTGGTGGTGGTGGTGGTGGTGGTAAAGATTATGGGTGTGTATTTCCTAACTGTTCTCCTTCTCTCCTCTTTATTGTTTATTTATGTATTTTTGTTTCCCTTTCCTCAGACATAATGGTGTTGTGTTCTCTATTTTTTTTTATTCATTTATTTATTATTTTTTTTATACTTATTTTTGAATGCGTGAAAATAAAGATGGATTTGATGTTCTTTTTCTGGTTTTCTATTTTAGTTTTTTTTTTTTTTTTTTTTTTGTATCTTTTTCCTATTTATTTTTTTCAAACTTTGAGTCGTCTTGTTTGGAAGTGTTTTTTTCTTTTTTTCTTTTTTATCTTTTTGATATTTTTTGTGTGGCGCGTTTTGTGTTGTTTAAGTTGCCATTATTATTGTTTTTCTTTTTTCTTTTCTTTTTGTTGTTCTTCTTCTTCTTCTACCACTATAACCACCACTTCTACTATACTACTGCAACCACCACCACCACCAGAAGATAACACAGTAGACTAATGACAAATATATGCTATAGTACAACCCAGTAAGCAAGAGTCACATTCCCTCACTGTGTAACTCTGTATTCAGTTATAGCCCCTTCAGTAATATGACTCGTTTCCATATTCATTCTGCTTACTATTTGGTGATTTTATACACCTTCAGAAACTCATGTGGGGGATTAAAATAGTGAAGACTCTGGCCATTAATCTTCTGACCTCCATAGACTCTTCCTAATGTCAATAAAATGGTCTAATCGTACACAAATCTCAATGTATAAATGTTTCGCGTCTGATCACACAGACAAATCTCAAGGTAATAATGTGTCCCAGTCCTGAAGCGGTTAAACATGTATGAAATAAGTAATAGAAAGAGAAAAAGAAAAAAAAACAAACAAAAAGAACTGATAGGCTTACAAAAAAAAAAGTTAAAATAAAGATAAATATGCCAAATTTCATTAAAAAGACCAAAAAAATAAACAAAATAAATAGTGCAAAAGGATACACACACACACACACAAGCCAGAGGACCGGGGTTCGATTCCCCGGCCCGGTGGAGATAGTTGGCTGTGTCTCCCTTTCACGTGTAGGTGCTGTTCACCTAGCAGTGAGTAGGTACGGGATGTAAATCGAGGAGTTGTGACCTTGTTGTCCCGGTGTGTGGTGTGTGCCTGGTCTCAGGCCTATCCGAAGATCGGAAATAATGAGCTCTGAGCTCGTTCCGTAAGGTAACGTCTGGCTGTCTCGTCAGAGACTGCAGCAGATCAAACAGTGAATTACACACACACACACACACACACACACAAACAAAACAAAACAAAACAAAAACACCAGAGTATCTTATATAATGGTATTTATTATGATACATTAAGATAAAAAAATTACAAAAGAAAAAAAAATATATAGTATGTACAAATTTGAAAGACATCGATGGGTAGTGAAGACAGTGTGAGTTTGTTCTTCCAGAGGTTTAGCACTTCTTGTTTCCGTGAGTGTCGTGGTCCCGGTATGTACACACTTTGGAAGAGTGGGCAGCGGGAGTGAGTGTTACGGAGAGAGAGAGAGAGAGAGAGAGAGAGAGAGAGAGAGAGAGAGAGAGAGAGAGAGAGAGAGAGAGAGAGAGAGAGAGAGAGAGAGAGAGAGAGAGCGCGTGTTAATAGATTTAGCATATATGAAGTAAACACTCATTCCCACCAAGTTAACAATAAAAAAAAAAAAACTTCATACATATTAAAACATCATCCTTTTTCTACACATCACTTTACGCTAGTCCTTGGAATGTATGGAAATTGTACCAAAAATAATAATTACATTGTCACTCTGATGTTTTGGTCAAGTAATTCAAAGCTAGACACATCTATTCCCTCCTCCACCTCATCCCTCCCCTCTCCCCTTGAGTACCCACGCAGGGGCCTAAGGTCATGGGCGAGGGGAGGAGGTGAGGTCGGAACAGGTCATTAGGGTCACTCTAACTAACGCAATCCTGTACTCTTTAAGACATTTATGCTTCCCTTACAACTATTTATCAAAGACTACAGAGATTATTGGTCTGGTTTTCCTTACGTTCTCTTCTTACAGTTGATGTAAATTGATTTGTGCGCTATCGCTAAAATAACTGAAGCATTGAAGCCCCGTGAAGTGGTACATTTTTGGAAAATTGTCGCTAGAACCTTGAAAACACCGCTGAGAGTCCCTGTACCGTACTGTATGACCTGTGAACAGTAGGCGCGGTAGGACACCCAAACGTTTTAAGAATGCGGTTCACACAAACGTGATTTAGTCAACTATTCCTACTGACCTGTTGCCTTGTCTTTTAATGCTTACATATTGCACATGGAAACTGGCTGAGAATTACAAAGAAGCATTTTTGTTGATATTTCTCCATCTGAAAAGCACAATAATACATTTTGCCGATATTCTTCATAAAAAAAGGAAGAACAATGTTACATAATGGTTTTATATATATATATATATATATATATATATATATATATATATATATATATATATATATATATATATATATATATATATATATATATATATATATAAAGGTGTTTCTATTTCCTCCATCAAGCTCTTGTGACACAAAGGCACGGAAGAGTTCGGAACATCTTTTCTATGCATTATACTAAAATACGCATTACAAATCAGCTGGCAGTGTAAAGCGAAAGGCAGTCATGTAATCCTCTTGGACAACATAAAGAGCATCCATCTGAACTGTTTTTGGTATGGATAATGTGAGGTTAGACTAGACTTGGCCAGATGGAGTTAACCTTATCTAATCTCATGTTATCAAAGGTGACAATCCACACACATAACTGATTGGCTGATTCGTGCGTTAATTCCTCTCATGAACAGGCTGGTTCAGGTCAGGGGAAGAAGAGTGAGGCAGCCCACCTTAACCTAACCAGTCTGAGAAATTAACCTGTATGGCACATCCTCCCTCATGTGATCCATTATTTTTCCTCATTAACCCTTTCACTGTTATTTGTCACATTTTTCCTTAGTTAATATTCACTCTTGACTTTTTTTTCTTCTTCTACACAATCCTTTAGACTTCGTATGGCTAGAAATTGCAAAAATCTGTTCTTTCTTTATGTACTTCTGTTCTGTAGATGGTTAAAAAAGATTGCATATATTGTTAACCCCTTCAGTACCATGACGCTTTTCCATATTCATTCTGCTTACTATCTGGTGATTTTATACAGCTTCAAAAACTTAAATGGTGGATTAAAATAGTGAAGACTGTGGCCATTAATCTTCTGACTTCCATAGACTCTTCCTAATGTCAATAAAATGGTCTAATCGTACACAAATCTCAAGGTAAAATCGTGTCCCAGTACTGAAGGAGTTAACTGTTGCATATCGCAGTGAAAGTGTTAATTCAGACGGAAACACCTTCAACTACTCCTACGTTTGGCAGTGGGACCTGATGGATTGCTGGTCTCTCTAAAATTATTCACTTACCAGCAGAAAAAAAAAGGAAGATTGTTTTTTTTCCTACTGGTTTACAATGTCTTTTTTGCACTTAGATAAGCACGTCCACCACAAAGTATAGCGAGTCGTGACCTTTGTTTGCATAATACTACGTCACGGTGAAAGAGGCAAGAAGCAAACAAAAATACAGTTGCAATCCATACACAGACTACTTGATTATCTTTCCCTGGGTTTTCAGTATCATGGAGAGAAAGAAAATGGGAAACTCTAAATATACGAGATACTTGAAGACAGACGATGGCAACCTTACTGTATACTGTATACATTTAACTCTAACTAATACTAACTTACACCCAACAGCACTAGGCTATTTACTGAAAGACCGGCGAAGGCGCTCATTTTGGGGAACGGGAAAGGGGTGGGGGAGAGGAGTGGGTGGCAAGGCAGGGGTAGGAGTAGGGAGGGTAGAGCAGAGCAGGGTACCACAGAGTACAGTAAGGTAGTGAAGGTTCAAGACAGGGAAGATTGAAATTGGCGGGAGTGATGGGGAGGGATGAACGTAGGGAAGGTGGGAGGGAGACCATTGCACAAGGTCGACAAACGAACAAACGAGATCATTTGGATTGCTGATCCTCCTGACTAGGAGATCAGCGCTCCCACACCAGCCGAGGGGAGGATGCACGGCGGCAGAGTACAGAGATTAGGTAAAGCGTTTACTATAAACATATTTCATTGAACTTTTGATTGCTTTGCTTTCTGCAGGTATTAACTCTTCTCAGTTTGATAAAGTGATCTTAGGCTAGTTCTGATTGTAGTTTCTAATGTTGGCGCACGCGAAGAAATGAGCTTGAAAATTTAGTGTAAGTGATTAAATTTCTGCCAGGTAAAATGACGTTAAGGTCAGTCAAATAAGTAAAGTTAATTAGCCATTTAGTATAATTAAAAAAACAGCTTACTATGATGGCAGGATTTACTGTGATCGGAAGACGGGTAATGATGAAGAGATTGACAAAGTACTAAGCAAATCTGCACTCGAGTTTAGCTTTCCTCCCTTCGCTGGTCTGGCAACGCTGAGTAGCGGTGCGGGAAGACCACAGCTCAACACAGCACACTTCACACTCCTACCCGCCCAGCACACCACCGCCAAAACACAAGACAGAGTGACCTACTGGCAAACATGAGCGTTACTGGTGCTCCAAACAGCCGTGTAACCAAGTGCAGGGAATTTCGCGGCTC
>NC_059304.1:19348674-19351174 GCF_017591435.1 Portunus trituberculatus
CCACAAGGAGAGAGAGAGAGAGAGAGAGAGAGAGAGAGAGAGAGAGAGAGAGAGAGAGAGAGAGAGCTATGTTTGTCAGTTCCTTTGTCCATCGCTGGCACTGCTTCGTCTTTTTTTTTCATTATCGTTCTGCGTCTGTGGGTCATTGGTCTCTCTCTCTCTCTCTCTCTCTCTCTCTCTCTCTCGACACGCTTTACTCTTTATTCTGAGTCATTACCGTTTCTATGAATTATTAACAAAACATGAAAATTTCCTCTCTCTCTCTCTCTCTGTCTATGAATTATTAACAAAACAACAACATGCACATTTCTCTCTCTCTCTCTCTCTCTCTCTCTCTGGAGTGGCTGGAGTCTCACACTTATCAGGGTCTTACTTGCTCTTACCATGCCAAGACACGTGTTGATTGGATTGGATTATTCCCTCTTCGTCATAGCAAGTCAGGTTCCGAAACACTTATGCGCCACTCTCCCACTGCTTTCCCAAGGCTCGAGAGTTGAAGTTACAGTTGATTTTAAGGATGTTTTTATGACTAGTAAGATTAGCGAGATTTTTTATTTCTTAATTTTTTTTTTATTTATATCATGTGGGTTTTTCACTGGAATTTCTGGGCTAAAGGGGATACTTTTTGTGGTACCTCCTATCTCAAACCCCACCCGCTAGGAAACCGCTGCCCCGAGTGAGGAAGCCCAACCTACACTCGGACCGTGGACAGGATTCGAACCCGTGCGCTTGGAGACCCCTCGGACCCCAAAGCGCGCATGGTTCCACTGTACCACGGCGGCCTTCCCTCTGCATTATTAACAGGATAAACACGGAAGGTATATGTGTGCCAGATTAGCAAGATTTCTACATTTTGAACAGGATAAACACGAAAGCTTCATGTGTGTTTGTATTACTCCAGTGGTTGATTAACGAGATTTCTACATTATTAACACCCTTTAGTATTATCATATTCATTTTGTTTTTACTATTTGGCGATTTTATGCAGCTTTCAGAAACTTATGTGGGGCATTAAAGTAGTGAAGACTGAGGCCATTAAACTTTTGAGCTCCATAGATCCTTCCTGATGTCAATAAAATCGTCTAATCACACCCAAAACTCAAGGTAAAATTGCATCTCAGTACTGAATGGCTTAACAGGAAAACCAAGGAATCTATCTATATGTGTGTAAACCAAGGAATCTGTATGTGTGTTTGTATGAGTCTAGTGACGGATTAGCAAGATTTCTGCATTATTAACAAGAACATACGCGAATACTCGGCCGATCATCTTTTGTTTTATTTTACGCTTTTAAAAATAGTGGTGGTGAGACAGCAGTGTTATCGAGTGCCTTTCTCAATTGAACAGTTTTAAAAGATAAGAAAAAATGCCCATAGTAACTGCATATATTGTATGTATATAGAAATGCAAGTCTTCATTGGTAACGAGTTAATAGAATGCTTAAATAATACCTACATGAAGTAATACTGCGCAAATTTTTCGATGGAGATGACAGATGAAAAAGAGTAGGCATGGTTGAGAGAGAGAGAGAGAGAGAGAGAGAGAGAGAGAGAGAGAGAGAGAGAGAGAGAGAGAGAGAGACTTTATTACAACCTATGAAAACTTGACTATGATCTGCTTAGCCATTGAAAATAAAGCATTAACAGACAGGTGGGTTAGTGAAGACAAGGTACAGGGCTTAGCTGGAGGGCAGTTGAACAGTGCCATGACATGCAGAAGTGGTTACAATACCGCTTTAACCCCTTCAATACTGACACATATTTTTACCTTGAGATTTGTGTACGAATAGACCATTTTATTGACATTAGGAAGGGTCTATGGAGGTCAGAAGAATAATGGCCACAGTCTTCACTATTTTAATCCCCCACATGAGTTTCTGAAGCTGTATAAAAGCACCAAATAGTAAGAAGAAGGAATATGGAAATGCGTCATGGTACTCAAGGGGGATTAAGAATTGAAAAAAGTGAAATGCCAAAGAAAAAACATGAAATATACAGAGCTGGACGTTTCTCGAGTACCAAAAAACATGCTAACTATAAAAAACATGTGGCCCGTGAAAGAAAAAAAAAAAAAAGCAAAACAACGACGAAAAGTTAACATAAATTCAAAACAGACACCTGATTGAAAATTTTTTGTACGAGGGGGAAAAAAAAACTGACCAAGGGCAACAGAAGCAATGAAATAAAAAGGAGAGAGTTTGCCAAAAGGATGGAATACCTAAATGTGTGGAGGCCAACGCTCTTAAATGAGTTTAGCACCAAGACGCGTTTCCATATTCACTGTGGTTACTATTTGGTGATTTTACATAGCTTCACAAACTTATAGGGGAAAATTCTCTCAGATTACTTAAAAGGATTGTGGGCACGATGATTCTCTCTCTCTCTCTCTCTCTCTCTCTCTCTCTCTCTCTCTCTCTCTCTCTCTCTCTCTCTCAGGTTAGATTAGTTCGCGGCAGTGTTACCAACAGCATTTCTTACAAAGCTTTGGTAACTGTGATGAT
>NC_059304.1:19353674-19366174 GCF_017591435.1 Portunus trituberculatus
CTAAAAAGTTCATTGTCTTTTCACCCACCTCTCACGTAATGGTAGTAATCCTGGCCTGCGGGGCGGTGGTGGAGGTAGGGTAGAGAATCACTTCCATTCACATCTGGCATGTACCCCAATGGCACTGCTCCACCCTGGACGAGAAACTGAAACATGCTGGGCGGTGGTGGTGGTGTGCTCGCTGGCAGTGCCAGAAGAGCGGAGAGCGCACACCACTACTCAACGAACTGCGTTCGCCACAGCTCTCACCCGTTTTTATAGTCCAGCGTTGCCAGATTGTTTTGGCCATATTATCGTACTACAGTGTTGCCATCTCGTCCAAAATATCGGTAGATCAACGGAAATTACCACGAATCTTCAGGTTAATCTTATGCCGCTCATTTTCTTCAGTTTCACAACTAAAAAGTATATACTTGTGACTAGCATGTTAGAGTGCTGGATTTCAAGATTGGTGAGAGAAAAATAATTGTTCGAAGCCTTTTCAGATTATTTAAAAGCTTCAGAGAACATCCTTTCTATAACCATATGTGGGTAAAATATACACATGGTGATGGAGGTGCTCGATCAGGGTAGCTGGTGGTCATTAATTCCTACGATCACTTGCAGATATCATTAATAGTCATTTGCAGTGAAGAAACAATTATTCTCTCTCTCTCTCTCTCTCTGAAGATATTAGCAAAGCTCCGTGCATTCATAATAAAACCAAACAACTTACACCACTCAATAACTGTAAGCAACAAGGGCACGGTAACAATCTCCTGAATTTCTTGCCCGTCAACTGAATTTCCCCTGAATCTCCCGACATCTGGCGGCGACTGTCTGGCAACCCCGCTACATATGTGAAATTATTGTACTTCTGGTAAAATTATTGTACATATGTAATTTTAAATATTATGCAAAACTGCCACATTCCAAATACAGCAGAATTTACGTTATATATATATATATATATATATATATATATATATATATATATATATATATATATATATATATATATAGAGAGAGAGAGAGAGAGAGAGAGAGAGAGAGAGAGAGAGAGAGAGAGAGAGTGTGTGTGTGTGTGTGTGTGTGTGTGTGTGTGTAATGACAAAACAACAATCCCCTTAACAAACAAAACACTTTCCTAAATACATATCATTAATAATTGTAGAAAAACTATAGGACACTTCGTTAAGTTGTTTACTTACTATGTAGATTACTGGTCTTGTTCTTCTATGATTTATATACATCCTGCACGTCGTCAGCAGCCCCGGCACTCTCTTCATTGGAGGAATATAGCACTCTTGATGTCATGTTTCTTATCATTGACTGGGATGGCTTGAAGGTCGTACAGTCACTGTTGAAAGTGGAAGCAACACACTGCTTGGCTAGGATGATGTCTCTTACGGTTTCTGTTTTTAGCTTATTTCTGTCTTTTGTTTTCACACGGTTTACACCAGAGAAGCAGCGCTCACAGTCAGCATTAGCGTGAGACAAAGAAAGACATCCTATCCTCCAGAGTTTTTATGGCACACCAAAATTTATCAGGCTGGTTGTAATTGTTTTTGCCTATTTTTCTCGCCATGCTTGTAATGGATTCAGGCAGATCTTCTACGGCAAGCCTCCTCTACTCATCGTCCAGTTGCTGTTCTGCTGCTACTATCAAAAATAATCTGCAGTGGAAGCGAAACTTATACATTTCCTTTTTTTCGCTTGCTTAATTCTGGATTGTCTGTTATTGTTTTTAAGACAGATGCACCCAAATACACCTGCTCTCTAGCATCAGGAACTCACGTTCATATCTTGTAATAAAAGGTTCAGCTGAGTAAACTTTGGTAATACTGAAGAAAGGAAGCAGTAGTAAAGCCTGGTAAATGGATTGTGCAGTTGTTCATAAGCACGTTTAACTGTGCTACCACAAGTTTTTGTCTGTTGGAAATTTAGGTAGAGCTCCAGTTTCACCACCTTGTCTTTTGTGGACGAAACTAATTTTCTGGTAGATTTCGGCTTGCTTTTAATTAAATTACCACTTGTTTTTGGCACAAATCAAACAATTTTTTATATTTTTTTACAACCCCGAAACATATTATGATTTGCATAAAAAAATAACTGGTAAATTAATTAAAAACAAGCCGAAATCTACCAAAAAAAAAAAATTTCGTCCAGAAAAGAACCTTATTTAATCTAATCTAACCTAACCTAACTAAACCTACTTAAACCTACCTAAACCTAACCTCGATAAAAGATTGTTACCTTACTCGTCATCCGAGCCTTCCTCGAGTGACTGGCCACCGCGAGCGCATCGCGGCATATGTGGGGCAGGGTTTGATAGCAGGGGCTTCATGGCTGATCACCAAAACACGCTTAAATCTTTAAAAATCTGTGTCGCCATTATAAAAGGTTACACCTAATATATATGGGGTTCAGATTACTCGTAATGAGGAGCTCTATCTCTTGAGGTGGGTAAAAAACGTAGCTGATTGTGGTGAAACTCTGGAGTAATACCAAAATTTAATTTAATAAAGAACATCTGAAGAGGGCCCCACTGCTCAATCATCCTTTTCACAACAGCTGTGTAGGAAAGCCAGCGCGTTCTAGATGGCAATAAAATCCTAATCTTTTGAGCCACAGCAAACTCTTGAAATTCTATAAATTGTGCTAATCGTTTTGAAGAGTTCTTCAAAGTGTTGTTGACATCATGAGCTAGTTGTTCAATAGCATCAGGTATTGTGGGTATGTAATGTAATATATCATGTATTTCCTGTACCTCTGATTATCGTACGCCTGGCAACCCTACGTAAGCCTCAGTCTTGCTCGCGTGGCGGCGATGGCGTCGGGAAGACTCGTGATCCTACTCACTGCACCATGTGGTGTTGGGTAGCTGTCGGGACAGTACAGCCACGAAGGTGAAGGTTCTTCATAGAAACACGTACTAACTGGAGAGACTGAGGCTTACGTAGGGTTGCCAGGCGTACGATAATTAGAGGTACAGGGAATACATATGATATATTACATTACATATCCACAGGTATATAATTGTTTGCATGCTTCAGAGGCACATATATGGGCAGAAAGGCGCACACATTTCATGATAAAGATTCCTGGGGAAAGTTCCTTTAACCTGCTACTCACAGAGTTATTAGGCCCCATCATAGTGCTGCAACCATCAGAACCAAAGCTAATGATATTAGAAGTAGGTACGCCATTTTCAGTAAATGTTTTCATTATCTCTGAAAACAACCTGACAGCTGTAGCACCTTCATTCATTTAAATAATGTAACTAAATCCCAAAATTTGGTGACAACAGCATTTCCTTCAACCACTCTTACCACGATGCATAAATTCTGAGAGACAGATATATCTGTGGATTCATCCACAAGAATACTGAACTTCAAGATGATAATGAGGTCTTGTTTGTAAGAGTGTGCCATAACATTACCACACACTCTTTGACATTTTGTTCTTTTCATTTTCAATTCCTTTGCAATAGCAGAGTCAGAGAAGCAACCTTTCAAGACTTCACACAGATGATCAGCCACACGGAAACTTATATTGTGTTCCACAATAAATGCAGTAAGCCTTATTTCAGCAGCCTTAACAGAATCACTTTTACTAGTCTCATTATCAACACGTGCACATGTAAATGACTATATTTTTTTGGATGAGGATAGCGCACACATTTTCTTGTGCTTTGTAGTGTTTTCGTGCAACTTCAGAGTTGTGACCTGGGCGATTATTTCAACACTGCAAATAAGGCACATGGCCTTATAAGCATCCTTCTTTGCAGGCCCCACCCACGGAAACTTTTTCTCACTCGGGCCTATATTTCTGTTCCCGTTTCGCTTTTTTCGGCATTGCACCACATGCCTCCTCTCTCTCCTTTCCGGACTGGTCGCAAACAGAACGAGACCTGTCGATCACCCGTATGGTGACACTTGTCTCGTAAGGAAAGCAATACATCTGGCACTTTCAGGTTTTTATTTTGTTATTCAAATTTTTATAAGAAATTTTGCATTACCTGATATTGATAACATTAATTTTCACTCAAATTATTGTATAGTTCATAAAAATATTGTGAGAATTCCCAAATTATCGTATTATCGTATGAGTCCCATTGTACATCGTACACGGGCAAAAATTATTGTACTTGTACAATAATTATCGTACGTCTGGCAACGCTGTCGAGTCGAGTCGAGTGTTATAGAAAGGGGGTGAAGAAAGAAGAGTTTGTATAGAGGAAGGATGAAAGTAGGAAATTATTGAAAGACAGTAAGAGAGAGAAAGAGGGTGGTGGGCTGACCACCTTGCTATTTTTGTAGTTGAGTTTTTTTTAGTTGGTGTAGCTTACGTAGCCTCTGTCTCCTACCTCTCCCAGAAAAGAAAGGTGGAATAATGCCATTAACCGCACTAGTGCTGAGCCAAGCCACTGACGGGGAATAGTGATATGGACATAGTATTGTTTTTTTTTTTTCTTCTTTTTCTTACTACGCCTTCTCTGATGACCATAGAGTTTGCAGAGAGCTTCTTCAAACAGGAAAAGTAGATACACTCAGACAATCAGAACTCTGTGACTTAGATTATCACAATGGTATCTCAAAGAGCAAACCTAGCAAGCCATGGTGTATGTATGCCAACAGTGGTGGCTGTGGTGCGCGTGGCGGTGGGACTGGTGGTGGTGGTGGTGGTGACAGTGACGGGAATGCCTTACACTGAACTTCAGCAAGGCATCGATTCTATTCCCAGGTGAGTGGTCTCCTGTTACTTGCGATGTGAAAAATTAGTAATTCTTTAATGGGACGTCCAATTGAGGGCCTTTAATCTCAATGGTATTCTCTACTTTCCATCTGTATATGAAAAAGATTTAATAGACTGACGCCATCACAACGCCAGAGAATTGTGGTCTCGATTTGTGCTTTTCCATAAACCATATTGACCTGTCCACACAAATTTGAAGAGTGGCTTATCCTGCACCGATTCATGTCTCTGCTTGCCTCTTCATGGTATGCGCACATGCCTCCTGTGCGCACGAAAAGTTGCACAGGTCTGAACGCTCCTTAGCCCATCCTTGTAGTATGTAGTGGTAGTGTAGCAAATACAGATTCTAAATTTTAGTGTTTCGTTTGTCAGCTCCGAATTATTGACAGGTTGTATAGACTTTTGATGGGATCTTATATTTCACTCCTCATTGGTACTCCGACTCCAACCTACTTGCACTGCCTCTTCCCCGCTGTGCTTTCCCTCTCTTTTCCTTGTCCTCAGGCGTCTCTTTGCCAATACTCATACTTATTATAATATATCTATCAGATGAGCTGGGACAAGCTACTTGTGGTGATAATATATTTTTGTTATGTACAAAAAACACCAGCTTATGTCACATTATCATGTGTTATCTTTATTCTTCCAACCACAAGAAGAATAAGTCTCGTCCCTCCTTTTTTCTTGATGGTACAGGTGACGCAGAATTTCTTCTGGGTCAGGCCTTTGTATCGGCAGGATAACCTAGATGGGCCCTGGTGGCCCTTTGTTATCCTATTATTTATGTTATGTTATGTTTTATGTTATGTTACGTAGAAACCATTTAGTCTGGCCCCGCACTGGCGACCTTACTAGCATGAGTAGCCCTCTCCCCCTCGGAAGGGCGGAGCAGGGGCCTAAGCTCCCTCTAGCCTAGCTCGCCAGGTCACAGGGGCACGCAAGCCCCCGCCACCATGAGAAGGCGGTTCCCATCGAGGGGGGGGGGGGAGGGGCAACGCTGTACGAGTCCGTTTCGCTTTATATGTAAAACTTTTAAAGTTGCCAAAAACCATGGACTGACTATTTTGTCAACTTGAATTTCCATGAAACTTATGTCCTTGCAAAAAAAAAAAAAAAAAAAAAAAAAAAATATATATATATATATATATATATATATATATATATATATATATATATATATATATAATTAATAGATAACTCGTAAATTCAATGTGGTCAGAGTAATGAGATAATTAAGAAGTTCCTAGAGTGAGGTAGCGTTGGACATGTGGACGCCTTGCAACACTTCCCTGTTCTGCCAATAGGAGGAAGTAGCGCTCATAGTGGGTGTCGCCCCGACCAGAGCCAGTCCCACCTTCGATCCTCCACCACTCAATTCCTCAGGAACCTCGGCGGGGGAGGGGCCAGGCCATGTCCCGCCTCTCACGCATCCCTGCCGTGACAGGGCACGATTTGTACACATATTACTAGGAATAGGAACGATTTGTGAATAGAAGAAAGGAATGTGTGTAATGAATTATATCTCTATAATGATGGAGTAAATATATGAATAAAGGATAATGAATATGTTTTAGGAAAAAAGTATACAAATGAAAAATACCAGAATAAAGCGATAAGCTACAACTAAATGAAATAAAATTACCTGATAAGTTGAATCACCTAATACCCACAATCACCAAGTAGATCAAGAAACCAATATATATATATATATATATATATATATATATATATATATATATATATATATATATATATATATATATATATAATATGTTTTTCTGTCGTATGACGACAAACATTGAAAAACTAAAGCAAATGAGTTAGCCAGTATGACACTGTGACACAGTGTGAAGGCACGGTGCTGCAATGGAATACTCATTGGAAAATCTTATTGGGAGGGAATAGCACTATCATCATCCTTATTTTCAGCAGAATTGCTAGAATCACATCTTATTTGATAAACTAAACAATATAGGGATGAGGGGACCAGCTAATGACCTGTTAAAAAGCTACTCGTCTAATCGTATACACAGTCTGTTTTTTGTAATGATGTCTATTTCGATTATAAGCTTACAGGGCGTCCCACAAGGCTCGATCTTAGGCCCTATGTTATTCTTAATATATGTAAATGACATCCTTAATGCAAGTAATAATGTGGCTTTCATCTAACTTGCCGATGACACAAGTTTTACTGTCACAGACAATAATCTTGCAACCCTACACACCAAATTATATATATATATATATATATATATATATATATATATATATATATATATATATATATATATATATATATATATATATATATATATATATATATATGCCAGGAAGCCATTCATGTAAATAACTGGATAAAAACTTACCAGCTTAAACTAAATATAGATAAAACCCACATTATGCTATTTCAGAGCAGATCATTAACACTTAATTTAGACCCTGTAATTATAAAGGATAGAATTGTATATCGTGTCCTGTCAACTAAATTCTTAGGGGTGATAATTGATGAGTATTTAAACTGGAAGAATCACATCTCACTAGTTTGTATCAATCTATCTAAAACATGTGGTATTTTGTACAGAATTCGTCCTAAATTCACTACTGAAGCAATGTTAAGTCTGTATTACACACTATGCTACTCAAAAATCATGTATTGTATATCTGTTTGGGGTTCAGCTTGTCCATCATTCCTGGACGGCATCTTTAAATCTCAAAAAGCTATTTCAAGAATATTAACGTTGAAGAAAAATATGATTCAGCTAAACATTTATTTTCATCTCTAGGATTGTTACGAGGTATACATAAATACTTCAATTTGATTACTATACTCAATTGTGTACAAAAAAATGATAATACTTTTACAGTACAAGATCATGTTGATAACACCAGAAGGAACCAAATGAACCTAATATGTCCACCATTTAGTACAACTATTTCGCAATTCTCTTCTGTGCCTCGGCCGGGACGTCTGGAACTCGATACCTTATGAAATAAAACATAACCTAAACGGATGGACTCGGAATAACTTTAAGTATTAAAAAAAAAAATAAAATAAAATAAATAAATAGGAAAAAAATATCGCTGAACAAGCACATGAAATGGAAGCGCAGACTTTCTAGCACGAGTGTATGGTGTATGTGGTATACGAGTACGTTGTATAATGGCTTATTGGTATATATTGTGTGTAGATTGACACATGGAAGAATGAGAACTGAAATTTACATATGTGTGTGTGTGTGTTTTTATATGTGTAGGCTATATGTGTGTATGTATATGTATGTAGGTATGTATTTGTATATGTATGGATTGAAGTTAGGGTTTTGTTTATAATGTATTACCTAGTGTTAAGTATATGCTAAGTATGTAATTAGGGGTATAATGTATTTCTTCCCATTAGCTTCCACATGGCAGTAACACACACACACACACACACACACACACACACACACACACACACACACACACACACACACACACACACACACACACACACACACACACACACACTGGCTGGCTTACCTTTCGTTGTTAAAAACTTCCGCTGGCATGTCTTTCGTCGCTAAAAACGTCTGAGATCACTAGAGGAGGAGGATGAGGAGGAGACATGATGGAGCGTATAGTCTGCACAGGATGTATTGAAAACGATAATGCTTGACTAGCCTTCTGGTCTGGTTTTATGTATAAGGTTCTTGGACGGACAGAGTAGGGAAAGAAAAAAAAAAGACAGGTATGGGAACTCTTTTGAAATATAGTTTTTGAATATTGAGTCACGAGAGAGAGAGAGAGAGAGAGAGAGAGAGAGAGAGAGAGAGAGAGAGAGAGAGAGGTTAAGCCTTGGAAAATACGAGCAAAATGTGAGATTGGTGAGTAAAGGACAGGTGAGATAAGAGACGCAGGTGAGTCACACATATCATAAAGGTGAGGGGAGGGGAGGTGAGGGTGAAATGAGATGAGGTAAAGTGATGTTAAGTTAATGTTTGATGAGGTGAGGTGAGTTGAGGTAAGGTAAGGTGATAAGTGAGATGAGGTTAGGGGTATTCACTGCATATAGGCAAATTTTAAGGGAGGAAGTGCAGGTGAGTAGATGAGTCAGAGGTGAATTCAGGAGTAGGGGTTAGTGGGTAGAGGGGGTGAGAGACATTAGGGAGCGGAGAACACATTATCAGGATACACAGACCCTTCAAGGCAGATGAGTCACGGGAGGAGGCAGATGAGTCACGGGAGGAGGAAGAGGAGGAGTAGGAGGAGGAGGAGGAGAAGGAGGAGGAGGAAATTTGACTCCAGTTTCCTACAATGACTTTCCTGTTTGACCCATTCACTGTCAGTTGCCCTTTTTATGACTCATCACTATCATCATCACCATCATCATCCTTGCCATCACCGTCATTATCACCATCATCATCATCACCACCATTATCATCAACACCAACGAAAATTACTGATCCTTTTTATTCCTTTTAGTCCTTGGGAGAATGTTTGTTCCTGTGTGTGTGTGTGTGTGTGTGTGTGTGTGTGTGTGTGTGTGTGTGTGTGTGTGTGTGTGTGTGTGTGTGTGTGTGAGTGATAAGGGCATGAGGAAGTGAGGAAGTCCAGCAGATAGAGGAAGGATATACAGGAAGTCAAATAATTCACATCGCAATGAAGTGAGATAAAAATGTGTGTGTGTGTGTGTGTGTGTGTGTGTGTGTGTGTGTGTGTGTGTGTGTGTGTGTTTGTGTGACTCTATGCAGTTTGAGTAAGAGAAAACTTGCTCTCTTGTATTGTCTTAATTTGTATACGAACATTTTAACATTACCATTAATATATATATATATATATATATATATATATATATATATATATATATATATATATATATATATATATATATATTTTTTTTTTTTTTCATTTTCTTGTTGTAGATTCAATAGTAGTTTATTTCTTTTACCAATAAATATAACCGATGAATAGTGAAAACGTCACGTATGAAAAGAAAAGAGAGAAAAAAAAACTTGATTGGAACTCTTTATTTAGAAGATTTTTTTTTTTTTCATTCATTTCTACTACTTTTATTTAACCTCTTCAGTACCAGGACGCGTTTTTATATTCACTGTGCTTGCCACTTGCTGATTTTATACAGCTTCAGAAACTTATGTGGGGATTGAAATAGTGAAGACTCTGGACCATTAACCCCTTCAGTACCATGACGCGTTTCCATATTCATTCTGCTTACTATTTGGTGATTTAATATAGCTTCAGAAACTCATGTGGGGATTAGAATAGTGAAGACTATAGCCATTAATCTTCTAACCTCCGTAGATCCTTCCTAATGTCAATAAAATGGTCTAATAGTACACAGATCTCAAGGTAAAAATGTGTCCTAGCACTGAAGGGGTTAATCTTCTGACCTCCATAGACCCTTCCTCATGTCAATAAAATCGTGTAATGATGCCCAGACTCATGACAAAAATGCGTCCCAGTACTGAAGAAGTGAAGTCCATGTAACAGTTTTTTTTAATTTACCATACTGACCCCAAGGAAGGTTATGACCGTGACTTTAGTTTGTCTTCAGTGCTATTTGGTTGTTCCTTACATCAGTATATTACTTTTTTCTCTCTTTTTTGTCTTGTGTGTCTGTGTGTGTGTGTGTGTTTGTCTGTCTGTCTTTCTGTGTGTCTGTGTGTCTGTCTCTGTGTATCTGTTTTATGATCGGTCCATAGTTTTCTGCTAGCAGTTGTATATATGTGTTGCTGCTGATGCTGCTGTAAGTTTGTAGACTATGTAATGATTTCACAGGTTAGAATGGTAAAAGGGAAAGTTGAAGCATTGTATCCTTGTTTAATCCCATGTGTTATTTCCCTTAAATAGTGTAATCCTGCTGTGAGTTTGTAGCGCCATAAATAATTTCCCAGGTTTGAATAGTAAAGGGGAAAAGTTGAAGCATTGTATCCTTGTCATATCCCATGTGTTATTTCTACTTGTTGCTTTCTTGTGTTCATTAAGTAGTGTTATCTTGCTGTAAGTTTGTAGGTTTGTAATTCCCCAGGTTAGAATGGTAAAGGGAAATGTTGAAGCACTTTATCCTTGTCTAATCTAATCCCATGTGTTATTTCTGTTGTTGCTTTTTTGTGTTCATTAAGCAGTGTTTTGCTGCCGGGTGTACGATTTGGATAAGAAAACAAGAGTAATGAGGGAGTGTTGTATAGGAAATGCTCCGTACAATTACTCCCGTGATCGTGTATGTGTAACTCCCGTAGGATATCCAGACAGACGGATAGACAGATGGAAACAAAATGGCTGTCAGAAAGAGGAAGAACGTGACAAATAAGGAATAGAAGAATAAAGATAATGCAAAAAAATACTTTGATGAAAATTGTAGTTCATTCGTACTTCTATCATTTCTTTCTCTCAACTATTTTTCTTTTCTCATTTATCCATTTCCTTCACCGTGATCTTACTGTTTCTCTGTTTCATCTTATAGCAAGCAGTGATGCAGTGCTTGAGGATACAGATGTCAGAGGATACAGATGTTGTCAGAGGATACATTTTCTTATACATTTATACCATGTGGGTTTTTCAAGTGAATTTATGGGTTAAAGAGGATACTTTTGTGGTACCTCCTATCTCAAAGCCCACCCGCTAGGAAACCGTTGCCCCGAGTGAGGAAGCCCAACATATCCTCGGACCGTGGACAAGATTCGAACCTCTTGAAGACCCCT
Organism: Portunus trituberculatus; assembly: GCF_017591435.1. Lineage (NCBI taxonomy): Eukaryota > Metazoa > Arthropoda > Malacostraca > Decapoda > Portunidae > Portunus > Portunus trituberculatus. Next base: position 19,365,110 of record NC_059304.1, read on the forward strand.
CGGACCCCAAAGCAGGCATGGTTCCCTTGTACGATGTTGTCAGTGGATGGATGGAGCTAATGATCAGAAGGTATAGAGATGCACCCAAAACGTTGTCATCTTTCGTGTTCACTACTGGAATTTTTCGCGCTCTTTCTGAATACTAGACGAAAATAATACGAAAGAAGAATTGATGGCCTAATATCACATGGCAGAAAGAGAGAGAGAGAGAGAGAGAGAGAGAGAGAGAGTGTGTGTGTGTGTGTGTGTGTGTGTGTGTGTGTGTGTGTGTGTGTGTGTGTGTGTGTGTGTGTGTGTGTGTGTGTGTGTGTGTGTGTGTGTGTGTGTGTATAGTCGTATTATTTTTCAATTGGTTTTCATTGCAAGCAGTGATAGCCTCGTTTATCATACTTATTATGATGTTATGGTTCATACAGCTTATAAACCAGAATGTTACTCGAAAAGGTGACCGCTTTGTATTTGTCTGTGTTCATCCTTGTGGTAAATATTTGAAGACTGCAATGGTCATACAACCAACTGATATCACACACACACACACACACACACACACACACACACACACACACACACACACACACACACACACACACACACACACACACACTGATATCAGCGTGTGTGTACATAGCGGGAGGTGGTGTACATGACACCCATTCCTTTCACTTGTAGACGTGTGTGTGTGTGTGTGTGTGTGTGTGTGTGTGTGTGTGTGTGTGTGTGTGTGTCTGTGTAGTGAGGGACAATCATGTGTATACAGCACGGACGGGACTCTTCCTTGTTCCGGGTGACGCTACACACACACACACACACACACACACACACACACACACACACACACACACACACACACACACACACACACACACGGCCCGGTAGCTCAGTGGTTAGAGCGCTGGCTTCACAAGCCAGAGGACCGGGGTTCGATTCCCCGGCCGGGTGGAGATATTTGGGTGTGTCTCCTTTCACGTGTAGGTGCTGTTCACCTAGCAGTGAGTAGGTACGGGATGTAAATCGAGGAGTTGTGACCTTGTTGTCCCGGTGTGTGGTGTGTGCCTGGTCTCAGAC
>NC_059304.1:19373674-19381174 GCF_017591435.1 Portunus trituberculatus
AGTGTCAATTGCTTCACGAGACCGTTTCGTTTGAGGCGTGTCGAGGCGTGTCTATTCAAAGCCGTGCCACCAAATTGACCCTCACAGCGGCAGGAGGCGTAACAATGCTAAACCACTGTCCTTCCGAAGGGCGAATTTACACCGAGAATCCTTACGACAGACGCCACTGAAAGAAAAACCCGATTGCAGTGATAGAAAACGGGAGATCGTTGGTAGAGGAGCTATTTTACATGATAAAGGCGAGAAGCGTAGCAGGTGCAGCTGAGACTGGAGGGAAAGAAAGAGCAGGAGGGGGAACATGAATGGTAGGAGGTGAAGGGAAGGACAAGAAAAGAAGAAGAATGGGTAACAGGTGCGAGATTTCAGAAGAAGTAGTGGCTGATGTAAAGGGAAAAAGAAGAGAGGAGGAGGGGAAAAAAAGGGAACGAATGAGTGACTAGGAGGTATAGGAATGAATGGATGAGAGGATGATGGAGATGAAGGACAGGTGGAGGTAAATGGAGGTGAAAAAATAAAAACGGATGATGAATGGTGCACCTGCGAGCAAGAGGAAGAAGGGGAAGTGATAAATAATGATGGAAGTAAAGGAGAGAAATGGATAGTTGGGGATGGATGGATGGATGGAAAGAATGAAAACAAAGTAAGAAGTAAGTTTTGCGTCTCTCTCTCTCTCTCTCTCTCTCTCTCTCTCTCTCTCTCTCTCTCTCTCTCTCTCTCTCTCTCTCTCTCTCTCTCTCTCTCTCAACGCTTTTTTCTCCGTCGTTCGTTAGTTTTCTTTATTTTCTTTTGTATTTTGTCGGTGTTAGTTTAGTAGTAGTAGTAGTAGTAGTAGTAGTAGTAGTAGTAGTAGTAGTAGTAATAGTAAGTAGTAGTAGTAGTAGTAGTAGTAGTAGTAGTAGTAGTAGTAGTAGTAGTAGTAGTATAGTAGTAGTTGTAGTTTTCTTCTTATTGTTGTTCCTCTTCCTTTTTCTGGTCCTCTTATCCCTTTTCGTTCTCCTTCCTCTTCCTCTTCCTCTTCCTCTTCCTCTTCCTTTTCCTCTTCTCTGCCTACCACTTCCCTTACAACCCTCCCCCAATATACACACACATTGGACAGTCCTCACCACCACCACTACTACTACCACTACCACCACCACCACCACTTTTCCTAATGAAGACTGTTCGGGTTTTTCCTCTTGTTCGTAGCGAAAGAATGTGAACTAACTTTTTTTTCATGGCGACATTAGAGAGAGAATGAAAGAAGTCAACGCCTGAATTATTCCTGTGTCTAGAGAGAGAGAGAGAGAGAGAGAGAGAGAGAGAGAGGGACTAAAATTATTTCTTTAATGCCCTCATGTGGAATACAAAAGGAGATATAAATTTTCTTCTCTCTCTCTCTCTCTCTCTCTCTCTCTCTCTCTCTCTCTCTCTCTCTCTCTCTCTCTCTCTCTCTCTCTCTCTCTCTCTCTCTCTCTCTCTCTCTCACGCCAAGCTCGTTACCTATATCTTGCATCATTCATTAACCTTCATCCTCTCTTTACAATGACAAAGCTTCCATTACCTTCACGATAACATCTACCCCCACCACCACCTCCCCCACCTTCCTCTTTTTTTATGCAGTTTCCTCCCCCATCCCCTCCTTTAGTCCCTTAACTCTTAAATCCCCTTGGTTACCTGAGAACACCTTTATTCCCCCTCCTTAACCCTTCCCTTTCCACCCTCTCCCTCCTCGTCCCTTATCATTGTTATCTAGCGTATCGTATCAATGTGTTTACTGGGCTTAGCTGGAGTATTGGATTGTCCTTTGCTCCATTTCTCTCGTAGAGGGTATTGGGTGGTGGTAGTGGTGGTGGTGGTGGTGGTCTGTTGTTGTTGTTGTTGTTGTTATTATAAGTAGTAGTTTTAGTAGTAGGAGTAGAAGTAGTATTAGTATTAGTAGTAGGAGTAGTAGTAGTAGTGGTAATAGTATTAATATTAGTATTAGTATTAGTATTACTATTAACTGGAGGAGGAGGAGGAGGAGGAGGAGGAGGAGGAGGAGGAGGAAGAAGAAGAATTTAAGAATTTAAGAATTTATTCATTTCCATTATTACATTGGTTATTCTTGACATACAACTTTTGGTCATTAAAAGCTATTACATGAGTCATACAATATGGCCAATGAAGTTTTGCCAGACCTACATTAACATATAGAAGAGACACACAATGCAACAGTGTTGAGTCAAATAAAAGATAAAACACAATGCAACAATGCTGAGCCAAGAAAAAACAAACATAAAAAGTGACAGGACAAAGCCTATCACGGTCAGAAGTAAAATAACTACAATTAAAATGAGATAAAAAACCTAAAAATAATAAAATAGATATATATGTATATACGACTAGAGAAATTGCTTATCAAGTAGGAACTGTTTAAGACCTGATTTAAAGGTGAACAGGGGCGGGGCGTGTTGTACAAGAGGGAGCAGGCTATTCCAAAGTGAAGGAGCAGTCGTCACTTAGAAAGACATGGTGGCAAAGCAGGTGTGACAGCTGGGTACGTGTAGGTGTTCAGTCTGCCTGGTGTTGACGTGGGCACTGCGAGTGTCACCAACACAGGCTAGTGGGAGCAACCACTCAGGAAGGTCATGCTATATGTGAGTGTTAAGATCTCGAACTGATACTGGTGTTTTATTTTCAGCCATTTCCATTCCTTTAAGAAGGGAGTAATGTGGTCATTCTTTGCAGCGCCACCGAGACCCACTTTGGCTGCAAAATTCTGAATGATTTGTACCTGATTTACTTGAGTGATGTTGGCAGCTCCCCAGATGCTTATGCCGTAGTTTAAAATACTTAAAACTAATGATTGTACCACCATTATTCTTGTTGATTTATTAAAATTGTCTTTCGTTCTGTTAATGAACATAATGATTCCAATGCTTTTTTTTTTTTTTTATCATCTCTGTGATATGTGTGTCGAACAACAGGTGGTTATCAAAGAATATGCCTAAGTTCTTGACTGATGTGCTGGGAGTGATAACATTGTCTTCCACCATCAGGTGGGTGTCGGGGAATCATTGATAAAAGCCTCCTATTTCCTACCAAAATGCATTGATTTTTTAGCATTAAGCATTAGACCATTTGCATTAAAATACAATTGAGCTAATTTGAGAGTGTCTTCAGCTTTTTGTATAAGGTCTCTTAAGTTATTGATATTGTTTGAAAGAATGATTTGAGTGTCATCTGCGTACTGAATGACGTCGCAGTTAGGGAGGAATGATACAAGGTCGTTGACATAGATATTAAAGAGAATAGGGCCAAGAACAGACCCTGAGGCACTCCGTATGAAATACTTGTCTTATCGGACATGATGCCATTAATTCGAACTGATTGAATTATGTTGCCAAGGTAACTCTCAAACCAAAATGAATCGACATTGCATTTAAGGCATTTTTTTAGTAAAATATCGTGGCTAACGCTGTCACAGGCCTTTGATAAATCGCAGAGGGAGACAAGGGAGACTTTTTTATTATCCATGTTGGAATATAATTTTTTCGTAAGAGTTAAAAGAGCAGAGGTGGTAGATAGCTTTGGTCTGAAACCATGTTGGGTATTACTCAGTAAGTGATTAGATTCTAGATGGTGAATCAACTGAAATGAAACTGCTTTTTCAAGCACTTTGGAAAGGACTGGAAGAAGAGAAAGTTATTTGGGTCGTTTATATCACCCTTCTTTAGAATGGGTACCATGATTGCGTATTTCCATACTGCAGGAAAAATTGCTGTGACTATTGATGTATTAATGATGGTGGTTAAATAGGGAATAATCACAGGAAGAGAATCATTAAGGAATCTTAGTGGTATCCCGTCAGACCCACATGCGTCACTGTTGTTCCTACATGCAATGGTAAGGACTAAAGTTTGCCAGTCAACTGGTTCTGGTCTGAACAGACAGTTGGAGTCAATATTATCAAGTGAATCTGTAGTTGGGAGGCGTGTGGAGTGACATGAGTGAGTCTTCTCCAAAGTGCTTTTACCAACGTTAGCAAAGTAATCATTGAAAAGGTTGGCAGTCTGCATCATGGTTTGTTTATTGTCACAAATGATAGCCTGGTTACTTCTTTTATTATTAGGGATTAATTCATTAATGGTTTTCCAGATGAGTTTGCCATTGCCTTTGTTTTTGTCAAGCTTTTTATTGTAGTGTTCGGACTTAGAGTAGTGAATAGATCTTCTAACTTGACACTTTAAGTCTTTAAAAGTATTTTCTAAGTATATATTGCTTCTGTCTTTTTTCCAGGCTTTCAAAGCAGTTTTTTGTTGTATCAAAGTAGTAGTAGTAGTAGCAGTAGTAGTCAGTAGTAGTAGTAGTAGTAGTAGTAGTAGTAGTAGTAGTAGTAGTAGTAGTTGCAGTAACAGTAATAGTAACAGCAGCAGTAGTAGTAGTAGTAGTGGTAGTAGTAGTAGTAGTAGTAGTAGTAGTAGTAGTAGTAGTAGTAACAGTAGTAGTAGTTATAGTAGTAACGGTATTATTATTATTATTATTATTATTATTATTATTATTAGTAGTAGTAGTAGTAGCAGCAGCAGCAGTAGCAGCAGCAGCAGCAGCAGCAGCAGCAGTCACAGCAGCAGCAGCAGCAGCAGCAGCAGCAGCAGTAGCAGCAGTAGTAGTAGTAGTAATAGTAGTAGTCATATTAGCAGCTGTAGTTGTAATAGTAGTAGTAGTAGTAGTAGTAGTAGTAGTAGTAGTAGTAGTAGTAATAGTAGTGGTAGTAGTAATAGTAGTAGTAGTAGCAGTAATAGTAGTGGTAGTAGTGGTAGTCACATAGATCTCGTACAATAAATCGGTGAAGGGAAGGAAGGATGTGGGGAAAGGAGAGACAGCGAGCGGGGGCGGGGGCGGGGGAAGAGGAAGAGAAAGGAAGAAGCGAGGGGAGTGGAGATGAGGGGAGACTATCATGGGCTGACCTGTTTGACCTTTCCTCCTTGCATCTGTCACCCCTCTCACTCTCCCCTTTCACTCTCCCCTCTCGCTCTCCCCTTCCTCTCTCCCCTTTCCCCTCACTCCCCATCCAGTCAGTTTATACTCACCATGACGTGAGGAGAGAAGTTTAATTAATGATAATGGCATGAATTATGAAAAGAATAGCAATAATCATCAAAGCACGGCCTATCATGACATTGAGTTTAATTGTGTAGTAAAAGTCAATGCTGAAGTCTTAGAGCAGTAAGGATCGCTTGCTTAGTTGTTCCGTTACTAGCTGGCCTGTTTGTTGCGCTATAGTTATGCAAAGGAGTGTGTGTGTGTGTGTGTGTGTGTGTGTGTGTGTGTGTGTGTGTGTGTGTGTGTGTGTGTGTGTGGGGGTCTCTCTCTCTCTCTCTCTCTCTCTCTCTCTCTCTCTCTCTCTCTCTCTCTCTCTCTCTCTCACTCACTCACCCGCCCACCACCGTAACACAAGGCCATGTGTGGAGGGATATTGACAAACTGATTAGAAACATGCCCTATCCTCCTCCTCCTCCTCCTCCTCCTCCTCCTCCTCCTCCTCCTCCTCCTCCTCCTCCTCCTCCTCCTCCTCCTCCTCCTCCTCCTCCTCCTCCTCCTCCTCCTCCTCCTCCTCCTCCTCCTCCTCCAGCTCATCATGATCACTCTCACTCATGAATTGTAATTAGTATATGATTTTGATTTCGTTTAGTTTGTTTTATTTGTGTTTGTCTCTTTCTTTTTTTCCCAGTTCTTGTATGAAAATTGTAAAGGTAAGGTCAGGTTAATTAAGATGAGTTAAGGTAAAGCCAGGTGAGGTAAGGTAAGGTTGCGTTAGACTGGGTTTGGTGAGATAAGGTTAGGTTAGGTTAGGTCAGGTTAGATTGGGTTATGTTAAGTTAGGTTTGGTTTGGTTTGGTTTGGTTTGGTTTGGTACAAAAAGTTTACTGCCCTGTCGTATATTCCTGTTGGATGCCGTTTTGTTTGGTTAGGTTAGGTTCGATAACTACGCAGCTTTCATCAGTAGCTTTTTAATGGGCCGTGTTATGTTGTGTTCTGCTCCGTTAGGTTACGTTAGTTGGCAAAATGACATGGCTATCTTGAATCATTACTTCCCTTCCCTCGCGCCACTCTTTTCATTCGACATAAATGCAAGGAACTTTGATGATCCGTGTTACATTCTCTTCTATTAAGTTAGGTCTGCTTAGGTTAGGTTCGGTAAGGAGAACTAATCGGCAGACGTCCACGCGTAGGATCGAATCCACCACGTACAGCCTTGATACTTGCCATTTGTCGAGTGGTTTAGAGTTACCTACATGTCACCATGATACCCAGGTTCTAGGTGGTTTCACTAAATGCACTTGGGTGGTGATATGGACCCTAATATGGGTACCACTATAAATAAAATTGCCTGTGCCACTAATGGGTGCTTCGCATACTCTTCAAGTAGACCTACAGGCGCTATAGGCCACAACGGCCATAAAAAAAAAAACAAACAAAAAATTAATTAATTAAACTAAAATAAAAAAGAAGGCTAAGCACTTCGGAACACTCATATTTCCATTCAAGGTAAAACATAACAGTTTTAAGTAAGGCACAATATTCCAGTGCAGTGTCACCAGACTGGACGAAACTTGACTTGATATTTATAATCTTAATTTAAGGTAAAACACAACAGTGCAGTTTTAGTGAAGACGAAACATTGTAGCACAGTGTCACCACGCCGCTCGAAAGGCACAGCCGGGACCACCTTTAAAGTTTTGAATGTAATGAATCGTAACTGAAAGATTAGTATATTCAGTGTATGTACTACATGATTGTACATGCTACTGAATAGCAATGTTTGTCATTAAAACAAAGAAATCTCTCTCTCTCTCTCTCTCTCTCTCTCTCTCTCTCTCTCTCTCTCTCTCTCTCTCTCTCTCTCTCTCTCTCTCTCTCTCTCTCTCTCTCTCTCTCTCTCTCTCTCTCTCTCTTCTCTCTCTCACACACACACACACACACACACACACACACACACACACACACACACACACACACACACACACACACACACACACACACACACACACACACACACACACACACCACATATAAAAAACAAAACTTCCTTATCAACAACACATCTTTCCCCTTTTGAAATATTACTAGAAATAACACAAATGACAAACAGACCTATACAAATGACACTTTTCCCTAAATCTTGTCTTTGTTCACCCATCACAGGTATTAATAATCGTGTTCACATCAAAGATAACATCCCTTTAACCCCTTCAGTACCATGACTCATTTTCATATTCACTCTGCTTACTATTTGGTGATTCTATACTGCTTCAGAAACTCATGTGGGGAGGAGGGGTTAAAATAGTGAAAACTGTGGGTATTAATCTTCTGACCTTCGTAGACCCTTCCTAATATCAATAAAATGGTCTAATTGTACACAAATCTCAAGGTAAAAATGTGTCCCAGTACTGAAGAGGTTAACTAACACCGGATGAGAGGGACGGGACAACATTACTTAAGCACCCCTTCGTCCCTCCATTAGATAAAGAAAACGGG
>NC_059304.1:19403674-19408674 GCF_017591435.1 Portunus trituberculatus
ACACACACACACACACACACACACACACACACACACACACACACACACACACACACACACACATTCTTCATTTCTTCATTCTTCCTTCATTTTTTTTCTCTTTCTTCTTCCTCTCTCTCTTTCTTCTTTTCTCTTCCTTTCTTCCTCTTCCTCTTCCTATGACTTTCTCCTTCTCTTCCTTCCTTCTCCTTCTTCATTTTCACACACACACACACACACACACACACACACACACACACACACACACACACACACACACACACACACACACACACACACACACACACACACACACACACACACACACACACACACACACGTTTATTTCTCTCTTATCTTGGGTCCATTTTTTTTTTATTTTTAATCTATCATTTTTTTTTTCCGTTGTGTGTCTCTTTTCTCTGTTTATCTGTCTATTTGTATTTCTTCTTCTTCTTCTTCTTCTTCTTCTTCTTCTTCTTCTTCTTGTCATCTGTTTGGTTTATCATTTTTCTTGTCATTTGTTTGCCTGTCTATCTATCTGTCTCTGATTATTTATTTATTTTTTTATTTGCATCTTTCTTTCCATCTATCTATCTGTCTTTCTTTTTGTTAGTCTATTTCTTCTATCTATCTATCTATCTATCTATCTATCTATCTGTCTATTTGTCTGTCTGTCTATCTCTTTATCTCTTTATTTACTTATCATTTTCTTCCATAGTTTACCGTTTTTTCACTTATATACTCATTATTATCATTATTATTATTATTATTATTATTATTATTATTATTATTATTATTATTATTATTATTATTATTTAATCCGAGAAGTCAGTCTCTCCCCCTGCATCCTTCTCTCCGTCCCTCCATCCCTCCCCCTCTCCCTCCCCCCACCACCTCCTCCCAACACTTGTCACCTCCCCTCCCTCCCTCCCTCCGTCTCTCCTCCTCTTAATTCCCTCCCACACTTCTTGAGGATCTAATTGCTCACTCCTCAGTAATTGGTCAACCTTGTCCCCCTCGCCAGTGTCCACCCTTGAGAGAGAGAGAGAGAGAGAGAGGTTATATGTGTGTGTGTGTGTGTGTGTGTGTGTGTGTGTGTGTGTGTGTGTGTGTGTGTGTGTGTGTGTGTGTGTGTGTGTTTGTACGCGTGTGAAGAGAGAGAGAGAGAGAGAGAGAGAGAGAGAGAAACAGTGTCTCATCACATACAGTATCAAATAAGAAAAGAAAGAAGAATGACAACATAATTTTTTTATGAATAAATATAAATACTACTCTCTCTCTCTCTCTCTCTCTCTCTCTCTCTCTCTCTCTCTCTCTCTCTCTCTCTCTCTCTCTCTCTCTCTCTCTCTCTCTCTCTCTCTCTCTACATACCTGCCATTTCAACTGTAGGGGTCACCTGACGTGTGAGGGAAGAGGTAGGAGGGGAGGAGGGAGAGACCATGAGGGAAGGCCGAAGGTGAAGCGGAAGGTGGAAGGTGGAAGGGGAGCGTGGGCGGGGGTGTTTGTTGCAGTGTGTTTTGTAATTTATGGGCGTCAGTGGCTGGGTGTGTTTTGGCACGTTGTTCCAGTACAGCGAGTGTGTGACTGACTGGTTGTGTTTGCTACACGAGGGATGAAGCAATAAATGAATATATAAAAGGGGAAAATAAATAACACTGCTTTGAATTTTAGGTCGTTTTTTTTTTTATTGTGAGTGGATTGTTGTTGTTGTTAGAGAGAGAGAGAGAGAGAGAGGGGGGGAGGGCTGGGAGGTGATGGAATGTATGTATGCACCGTGTTTATTTATTTATTTATTTATTTTTTTTTTTTTGTAATTCATCTAAAATTGTGAGTTTGATTATGATCGTCTGTTTGTTTGATTATCTGTCTATTTGTCTGCCTGTCTGTGTGTCTGTCTGTCTGTCTGTCTGTCTGTGTGTGTGTGTGTGTGTGTGTGTGTGTGTGTGTGTGTGTGTGTGTGTGTGTGTGTGTGTGTATCTGTCTGTCTGTCTGTGTGTCTGTCGCCCTGCCTGCTTACCTACATACTGCATCCTGCCTCTTGTCTTCTTCCCCTCTCTCTCTCTCTCTCTCTCTCTCTCTCTCTCTCTCTCTCTCTCTCTCTCTCTCTCTCTCTCTCTCTCTCTCTCTCTCTCTCTCTCTCTTCCCTCCCCTTCTTCCTTACCTCAGTACCCTCCCGCCACACCGCTCCCTTGAACCGACCCTCCATCCCTGCCAGCCCCTCTTATTACGCATGTATGTATGTATATATATGAGAGAGCGCGCGTGCGTGTGCTGGCTGCCATCGAGTATCTGCCACGGTAACCTGGGACCAGCCGGGCGTGGGGGAACATAAAAAACAGCGCGATAATAATACTGCGTTGGGGATGAATGAAGCCGATTGGTGATCCCGTGGAAATGTCGCAAACTCAGTGATTAATGGTGCCAGTGATTCATGGCCAAGCTGGGGGAGAGGGAGAGAGGGAGAGGGAGACAGGACGAGAGGTGGGGTAAAAATTGAGGGGAGAGAGGGGAATGAGAGAGAAGGGATGGCTGAAGAGAGGAGACAGGGAGAGGAGGGAGAAGGAAAAGGCATAGTTATGGGGAGAAGGACGAGTATAGAGAGGAAAATAAGGGAGGAATTAGGTGAAAGGGAGACAGGGAGAAAAGGGTAGGCTGAGGAAAATAAGGGGCAGAGCATAATGGGGAAGTAAGAGAGGATATAAGAGGGAATGGGAGTGAAAGGGTGAGGGGAATTTTGTAAAGGGAGGAAAAGGGAAGAGATGCAATATTGTTATTTATTTATTTATTTATTTATTTATTTTCTATTATTTTGGCTCTAGGTTATATGGTTGTCTGTCTGTCTGTCTGTCTGTTTGTTTGTCTGTCTGCCTGTCTGTCTATTTATTTTATCTTTCTTTATTTTGTTTGTGTATATTTTAAGTGTCTTTGTTGAGATTGTTGTCTCATCATCATCATCATCATCGCTTTTTTTTTCTATTTATTCTATATTCTTCTTTCTTTTCTTTTTCTTCTTTTCTTCTTTCTTACTCTCCACACAATTATGAATAACCTGACTATCGTTCCCATTCATTCATTCATTCATTCATTCATTCATTCATTCACTTTACCCTTTTCCTTTTTTTTTACTTCTCCTTCTTCTTCCTCTTTCCTTTTCTTTTATTCTTCTCTTTCTTCTTTCTTGCACTTCTCATTCATTCATTCATTAACTTCACATCATGCATAACCTCTCGGAAAAACACCCACCCTTGCCTTCCTCAGTTCATTCACCCTCTTTCCCCTTCCCTCTGTCTATCATTTCCCCTCACTTCCCTCATTTAGCATTTCCTATTAATCCACCCCTGCCTTTCCTACTGACCCTCTCTTTAATCTCTCCCGCAAATTCCTTTCCCTCTCATCCCTCTCCTATCATCACACATCCCCTTCTCATTGTCCTCCTATCTTCTCCTCTTTCTCCTCCTCCTCCTCCTCCTCCTCCTCCTTCTCCTTCTCATTCTTTCCTTATTCTACCTGTTTTCTCACCTTTTTTTTTATTATATTTTGTTGTCTTGTCTCATTCAAATTGTCCCATTTTTTTTTTCTTTTTTCTTTTTTTTTTTCCTTTGGCGTCAAGTTTCCTCCCTCCTGTGTTTCCCTCCAGATTTCCTCCTCCACACTCGTTTTGTTGTCCCTCCCTGGCTAACTGGTCGCGTTCCATCCGATATTTCCATCTGTCTTCATCAATAGGTCATGTTTTTCTCTCTCTCTCTCTCTCTCTCTCTCTCTCTCTCTCTCTCTCTCTCTGCTTTCGCTTCTTTCATTTTCTTTATATTTTCTCTTTTTTTTCATCTTTAACATTCAAATATTACTATTTTATCTATTTGTTTTTTAACTTATCCTTTTTCATTGTTCTCTCTCTCTCTCTCTCTCTCTCTCTCTCTCTCTCTCTCTCTCTCTCTCTCTCTCTCTCGGCCATCCATTCAGCTCCTTCTTTACACACTCTCACTGTCCACCACCACCACCACCACCACCAGCCCTCTCTAACCTCCCTCCCCCCCCAGAAGGCCACTCCAGCGTCCTCCCCGCCGGATAATGATGTGGTTCGCTCGTCCGGAATAATTAACGTCCTCCCGCAGTGACCGGCCAGACACGATAATTAATAACGAGAGCGGCCCAGCGTCTTGTTGACAACCGGACGTAAATAAACTTTCACTAGTGCGCCCCCCCCTCTCTCTCTCTCTCTCTCTCTCTCTCTCTCTCTCTCTCTCTCTCTCTCTCTCTCTCTCTCTCTCTCTCTCTCTCTCTCTCCCCTTCGACACGCGCTCCGTTTTTTTTTTTTTCGTGTTTCTCTCTCTCTCTCTCTCTCTCTCTCTCTCTCTCTCTCTCTCTCTCTCTCTCTCTCTCTCTCTCTCTCTCTCTCTTGTTTTGTTTCTTTTATTATTATATTTGTGTTTTCTTTCCTTTTTCATCTTTTGACCTTCAAATTATTATCATTATCATTCTGTTCATTTTTACTTTCTCTCTCTCTCTCTCTCTCTCTCTCTCTCTCTCTCTCTCTCTCTCTCTCTCTCTCTCTCTCTCTCTCTCTCTCTCTCTCTCTCTCTCTCTCGTTTCTTTGTATGCGTTTGTTGACAAGCGGCTGAAAGAAAACGTAGGAATGGGTTAGTTAAGGGGAGGTTTTAGAAGTTAGATGGGACCCAACACAGTGTAAGGCTATGTATGCTCCAGGGAACGTAAAGAAAGTTAAGGCTGATGCTGTGTGTGTGTGTGTGTGTGTGTGTGTGTGTGTGTGTGTGTGTGTGTGTGTGTGTGTGTGTTTCTGGGGGATCGCCACCTTTGTATACCTGAGTCTTCATTAACAGGTATTTCGTGGCACAGGTGCTTCTTTCGCTACCTGTGTTGAGTGTTCGGGTGTTTTGATGGTGTGAGTGTTGTCTGGGGGAGTTGTGGGGGATAGCAGTGTTTAGTGAAGTTGCTCTCTTTTGTCTTCTTTCTTCTTAGTTTTCTCTTTTATTTCATCTTCTTCTTCTTAGTTCTTTGTG
>NC_059304.1:19423674-19426174 GCF_017591435.1 Portunus trituberculatus
TTCCATCCTTCCTTCCTGCTTGTGTGTGTGTGTGTGTGTGTGTGTGTGTGTGTGTGTGTGTGTGTGTGTGTGTGTGTTGCTCAAAGGCTCGACAACAGTGTGAGTTTGAATGCGCTCTCTCTCTCTCTCTCTCTCTCTCTCTCTCTCTCTCTCTCTCTCTCTCTCTCTCATTTCTCTTCTTTTCCCTATTTCTCCTTTCTTTTATTCATTTTTCTTCCCATCTTCTCTTGCCTCCTTTCTTCTTCCTTTTCTCTTCTCTTCTTTTCCCTTTCCTTCTTCATTATTCCTCTTCCCATCTCTTCTTTTCTTCCTACACTCTTCTCCTTCCCCTTCCCTTTCCTATTTCCCTTCCCTTCTCTCTCTTCTTTTTTTGTCTTCCCTTTCCTCCCTTCTCTTCCATCTCTTTCTCCTCTCCTCCTCTCCCTTCCTCTTCTCTTCTCCATCCGTCTCCTTTCTTTCATTCCCATTTATTGTTTTCTCTCTTCTCTTCTCCTCTTCCCTTCTTTCCCTTCTATAATTTTGTATTGTTCTTTTTCTTCCATTTCTTTACTTCTTCCCATCACTTTTTTACCCTTTCTTTCTCTCCCCTCTCTTCTTCCTTCCTTTCTCTTTCCTCCTATTTCTTCCCCTCCCTTCCTTTCTCTTCTTTTTACTATCTGTTCGTTAGTTCTCATTCCGTTCTCTCTCTCTCTCCTTCTCTCTTCTCTTGTTTCTCCTTCTCTCCCCTTCCCTTCTCTTCCCTTCCCTTCTATATCCATCGTCTTCTCCTCCCCTTCCTTTTCTTCTGTTTTTCATCTTTTCCTTATCTTTTCCTTCTCTTCCTTCACCTTCTACCCTTCCCTCCTATTCTCTCTCCTCCTCCTACCTTCCTCTTCATTTTCCCTTCTCTTCCCTTCCTTCCCCTACCCCTTCCCCTACCTCTTCCCCTCCCTTCCCCTCCTTTACGACGCAAGGAGGCGGTGGCTTTCAATAATTGCTGTAGGGAAAGTCATTAAGAGTTTCTAGAATTCGTCTGTTACTTAATAAGACGAAAGGAAGACGGTGTGTGTGTGTGTGTGTGTGTGTGTGTGTGTGTGTGTGTGTGTGTGTAAAAGCTTTCTCTCTCTCTCTCTCTCTCTCTCTCTCTCTCTCTCTCTCGTGTTTTATTTGGTTTGTTTGTCTTGTTGTTGTTCTTGTTTTGGTTCATGATGTTGAGAGAGAGAGAGAGAGAGAGAGAGAGAGAGAGAGAGAGAGAGAGAGAGAGAGAAATATCATTCATAACACACACACACACACACACACACACACACACACACACACACACACACACACACACACACACATTCAAACAAATCAAACAAACAAACAGACAAAGGAATTACGAGTACAACAACATCCACGCTCTTTCTCTCTCTCTCTCTCTCTCTCTCTCTCTCTCTCTCTCTCTCTCTCTCTCTCTCTCTCATTGCAGGACAAGATGACGTCATTATCTCTCAAACAATTCGCTCGTAAACACATCCTTCCCTTCATCTCTCTCTCTCTCTCTCTCTCTCTCTCTCTCTCTCTCTCTCTCTCTCTCTCTCTCTCTCTCTCTCTCTCTCTCTCTCTCTCTCTCTCTCTCTTCTTCCTCCTTCTTCCTCTCTTCTACCTCTCCCTCTTCTCTTCCTCCTCCCTCTTCCCCTCCTTCCTTCTCCCTCCTCTCTCCCACCTTCATCCTCCCTTCCTCTTTTCCTTCCCTTTTGCAGTACCATCTCTCTCTCTCTCTCTCTCTCTCTCTCTCTCTCTCTCTCTCTCTCTCTCTCTCTCTCTCTCTCTCTCTCTCTCTCTCTCTCTCTCTCTCTCTCTTTATCCTTAGGCACCCTCTCTCACTCCACTGTCTGACACACACACACACACACACACACACACACACACACACACACACACCCTGAGGCGATGTTTGATAATGATTGCAACAAATCTTCTCCCCATTAACGAATCTTGCAATCCGACGCCATTAATGAGTCTCTCTCTCTCTCTCTCTCTCTCTCTCTCTCTCTCTCTGAACTTGTTAATACCGTTTCCTACAGTTATCTCTCTCTGTCTCTCTCTCTCTCTCTCTCTCTCTCTCTCTCTCTCTCTCTCTCTCTCTCTCTCTCTCTCTCTCTCTCTCTCTCTCTCTCTCTCTGCTCATTTTTGTATTATACTTTTTGTTTCTTTTGTTTCTCTTGTCTGATTTTTTCCTTTTTTTTCTTTTCTTTTTTCTTTTGATTTAAAGGATATCACGTTTTTTTTCCTTCTTTCTCTTATTTTTTCATTTCTTCCAATTTTTTCTCCTCCTCTCCTCCTCCTCCTCCTCCTCCTCCTCCTCCTCCTCCTCCTCCTCCTCCTCCTCCTCCTCCTCCTCCTCCTCCTCCTCCTCCTCCTCCTCCTCCTCCTCCTCCAGTGTTGTGATGACTGTGGTTGACAGAGGAGAGGGGAGAGAAAAGAGGGAAGAGGGGGGAAGAGAGGAAGGAAGAAAAGAAGGAGTGGGAGGAAAGGG
>NC_059304.1:19431174-19478674 GCF_017591435.1 Portunus trituberculatus
GGTTCCCAAACTGGGGGTAATTCAACATTTTTGCGAGGGTAATGGTGACATGACAGGGAAAAGTGAAGAATTCTGAAAATGAAGAAAACATTGCAGTCCCTGACATTAGGATTAATATTAACTAAGTCTTAGTATGCAAAGTTGTAAAATAAACCTATTATAAATAATTATTTACTATATATATTTATTATGTATTATGAATACGTGCGACAATTATCGTTAAATACAATAATTTGGCCTCTCGTGCGACAGACGATAGCATGCAACCTATAAGATAATGCAATAATTTTCGTAAAATAAGCTATAGATAGATGTTGGCTGTTGTTGTATTTTAATTAAACCATATATTTCCATGTTGACGACATTTTGTGAAATGGGTAATATGCTTAGTGTGGCATGCTAAATTGGGTAACAAGCTGAAAAAAGTTTAGAAACCACTGAGCGAGATGAAGAAGAGAGGTAAGAGGAGAAGGAGAATCTACAAGAAGAAGTGAAAGAGGAAAAGGAGGAGAAGCTGGAAGAAAAGGAGGAAGAGAAAGAGGAGAAGGAGAAGGAGGAGGAGCAAAAGGAGGAGAGAAGTCACTATCTAAATCTTTGACCATGCAAGAGAGAGAGAGAGAGAGAAGCATTTTCCCTCTCTTTACTACAGATTGGAGGTAAATTTCAAGGATCATTATTCCTCTCATTAATTTTGTGGTATTCATCTGATATCGTTGTTGTTTTATTGTGATTTACGGCCTCTCCCTCTCCCTCTCTCTCTCCCTCTCCCTCTCTGTGTCCCTCCCTCCCTGACTTCCTCTGCTCCTGCCTCTCCCTTCAGTGTAGTTGGAGAGAAAAGGGAGAAGGGAGAAAAAAAGGGGGAGAGGAAAGGGAGACATGAAAGGTGACAGATTATAAATTGTTATGTTCTTTCTACTACTGCTTTTGTTACTACTACTACTGCTACTACTACTACTACTACTACTGCTACTGCTACTGCTACTACTGCTGCTACTACTGCTGCTACTACTACTGCTGCTGCTGCTACTGCTGCTGCTGCTGCTGCTACTGCTACTGCTACTGCTACTACTACCACTACTGCTGCTGCTACTGCTGCTGCTGCTGCTGCTGCTGCTGCTGCTGCTGCTGCTGCTGCTGCTGCTGCTGCTGCTGCTGCTGCTGCTGCTGCTGCTGCTACTGCTGCTGCTACTGCTGCTGCTACTGCTACTGCTACTACCATCACTGCACTGCTGCTGCTGCTGCTGCTGCTGCTACTACTACTACTACTACTACTACTACTACTACTACTACTACTACTACTATTACAATGTATTGATGTGATATTAATGTATGTGCGTGTGCTGAGAGAGAGAGAGAGAGAGAGAGAGAGAGAGTAATCGTGCAGAAGTGAATTAGGGTGAATATAACAAAGTGGTGAGTGATCGGCTCTCTCTCTCTCTCTCTCTCTCTCTCTCTCTCTCTCTCTCTCTCTCTCTCTCTCTCTCTCTCTCTCTCTCTCTCTCCTCCCTTTCTCCTCCTATCAATCTCTTTCTACAACCCTTTCCGACCTTGCAACTTTTTTCCTCCTCCTCCTCCTCTTCCTCCTCCTCCTCCTCCTCCTCCTCCTCCTCCTCCTCCTCCTCCTCCTCCTCCTCCTCCTCCTCTTGTTCACACTCGTGGATAATACCATAATCTCTCTCTCTCTCTCTCTCTCTCTCTCTCTCTCTCTCTCTCTCTCTCTCTCTCTCTCTCTCTCTCTCTCTCTCTCTCTCTGTTGTTGTTGTTGTTGTTGTTGTTGTTGTTGTTGTTGTTGTTGTTATTGTTACTGTTGTTTGATAATAGTGGTGATGGTTGTGGTCTTCTTCCATCATCTTTTCTTATCTTCTTCTTCTTCTTCTTCTTCTTCTTCTTCTTCTTCTTCTTCTTCTTCTTCTTCTTCTTTTTGACGCACTATTGTCATTCTCCGCTTCGCCTTTCCGTCTCTCTGATTTCCCAACCCTCCTCTCCCTTCTCTCTCTTCCTCCCTCCCTCCCTCCCTCCTCCCCTTCTTCCCTTCCTCCCCTCACTTCTCTTCCTCCATTCCTCCTTCCCTCACAATGATGACACTTGATAAACGATAAAATCCCAACTTCAGTTACTCACATACCCGTCCTTATGCCAGAGAGAGAGAGAGAGAGAGAGAGAGAGAGAGAGAGAGAGAGAGAGAGAGAGAGAGAGAATTATTGTTTTCTTTATCGTCACGCTATACAAAATAATGAAAAAGAAAAGAACAAAGAAGTTTTTCAAGAAGGGTTCCAAATGAATTGAGGTTAGGTTGCGTTAGATCACGTTATCCTATACCCTCCTCAGTACCATGACACGTTTTCATATTTATTCTGGTTACTATTCGGTGATTTGCACAGCTTGAGGAACTTATGTTGGGGGATTAAAATAGTGAAGACTCTGTACATGAACCTTCTGACCTCCATAGACCCTTCCTAATGTAAGTAAAATCGTTTAACCACACCCTAAACTCACGGGAAAAATGCGTCCCAGTACTGAAGGGATTAAGTACCGCTACGTTAGCTTAGGAAAGAAATAAAAAAATTAATAAGTGAAAGAGGAGAAGGAAGAAAAAAAAAACAGGAGGAAATGGAAAACAAAATGAAAGCAAAACAATAAAAAAAACTGATGAAAATATCAAGAATGAAAACAA
The DNA here is from genome assembly GCF_017591435.1 of Portunus trituberculatus. Taxonomy (NCBI): domain Eukaryota; kingdom Metazoa; phylum Arthropoda; class Malacostraca; order Decapoda; family Portunidae; genus Portunus; species Portunus trituberculatus. The sequence goes on from NC_059304.1 coordinate 19,433,849, forward strand.
ACCATTTCTTTTCCCTTTCCTCAACTTCTCTCTCTTTCTCCTCCTGTCCTTTTTCTCCCCCTCTCCCTCCACCTTTCTCTCCGATGAGCCGTGGCGAGTTGAGGAGGGAGAGGGAGAGGGAGAGGAAGAGGCTGGTGACAGAGGCCGCAGAGGAAGAGGGAGGGGGAGAGGGAGAGGGAAAGGAGAAGGAGAGGGAGAGAGCGGGCAAAGGGAGGGGCTGGTGACAGAGGCCGTATATAGAGGAAGAGGGAGAGGGAGGGGCTGATGATAGAGGAAGGAGAGGGAGAGGGAGAGAGTGGGTAGAGGGAGGGGCTGGTGACGAGGGCCTTCCCAACATTACAAAAGGGAGAGAGAAAGGAAGAGAGAAAAAAATAATATTAATAGTAGGGAGAGATGCAGTGTGTTATGCGCTTGTTTGTCTGTTTGGTTATCATACAAGTTATTTATTTTTTTGTAAGGGGTAGGTTAAAATTATTGAGGGATTTGTGTATAAAATGTTACTTCTTTGAGTGTGTATATGAGAGAGAGAGAGAGAGAGAGAGAGAGAGAATGCTGAAATAACCAAAAAAAATAAAAAAATAAAAGGAAAGAAACAGTAATGAGTGAAATAGATCGATAAAGAAATAGATAAATTGGTCATTGCATTATCTAATTAAAGAAGGAAAAACTACAAAACACCCTGAATACGTATACGTTGCCGCAGGAAGCACGTGTGTTATCATGGCATCACTAAAGTGTGTCATCACTAAATATAACTTGTAACACCGGACACTACAGGTGCCAGATGCCTCTCTTCACCCCTTCAGTACCATGACCTGCTTTCATTATTATTATTCTGCTTAGTATTTGGTGATTTTATACAACTTCTGAAACTTAGGTGGGGATTAAAACTGTTAAAACCCTTGCCGTTAATTCTCTGACCTCCATAAACAGTTCATAATGTAAATAATTATACTGTACCTAAAACTCATGGTAAAAAAAAAGTATTGAAGGACTTGGATATAAATAGGCCAGACATCTATCTATCTTCCAATGTAAATGCAATCAATACAATATGATTATCCCCTTCAGTACAGGGACATATTTTCACCTTGATATTTGTGTACGATTAGACCATTTTATTGACATTAGGAAGGGTCTATGGAGGTCAGAAGATTAATGGCCACAGTCTTCACTATTTCAATCCCCCATATGAGTTTCTGAAGCTGTATAAAATCACCAAATAGTAAGAAGAATGAATATGGAAACGCGTCATGGCACTGAAGAGGTTAACTAAATATGAGACTTGTAATGCAAACAGCCTTTACTCACGACATGAAAGGTGAAGCACAGGCCACACACACACACACACACACACACACACACACACACCAGCTGAAGCAGTAAACAGAAGCACCGAGTAAAGAGAGAGAGAGAGAGAGAGAGAGAGAGAGAGAGAGAGAGAGAGAGACCCATTTTCAGAAACGCTTTGGTCTCTCACGACTCCTATTTCTAAAGGCACTAGTTGAAGTTACTCGTGTTTTTAAAGGTATTTTTATGGTTCTGGTGATGGATTACGAAGATTTCTGGTTGGTCATGAGGAGAAACTGCCTTGAAAACCCTATTAGTTATCTATGGAGTTTTGAAAAATTGCCGTAATGAGAAACCAAGACGATTGAGAATATGGGCGAGAGAGTGATAACTGACACAAACAAATACGAACTATATACAAAATTCTATATGAAAACACACATTTCATAGCAAGAAGCGGATGAAAAAATGGATAAAGGAAAAAAAAACGCAGCTATTTAAAACAAAGACAAATCAGATGAAATAAATAAATGCAAAAAAGAAAAAAAAAATCCAAAATTCACATGAAGAAGAAATAAATAAGAAAAACGAACAGGAAGAGAAGAGAAATAGGATCAAGGAGGAAATATCGCACGTCTGGCAGTGGTGAGCGCTATCTAATCCTCTTCAAGGGGTTTGGATTGGATGTGCAGCTCCCGGCGCCCACTGTCTCGGCCAATCTTCTTCGAGTTCAAACCGCGTTACTGGAATCCTTTGTTAGTACGATCGGATTCCTTTGTTGGCCGCCCGGGGGGGATTAAAGGAGGATTCCATCCTTCACCGAGAAGTGTTTTGCTTTGTTTGGATTGGATTGTTTCGATTTGTGTTTGATTTTGTAGAATTTATAGATTATTTATTTTAGTGTTTGGGGTTATTGTTGTTGTTGTTGTTGTTGTTGTTGTTGTTGTTGTTGTTGTTGTTGTTGTTCATCTTTTTGTTCTTCATCTTCTTATTCATCTTATTATTATTATTATTATTATTATTATTATTATTATTATTATCGCCATCATTGTTATTGTACGAAAGTTAAAATCAATTACATCTTACAATATCAATTTTAAAAGCTGTTAATTGAACATCTACATAATTTCCTCATTACTCTCTCTCTCTCTCTCTCTCTCTCTCTCTCTCTCTCTCTCTCTCTCTCTCTCTCTCTCTCTCTCTCTCTCTCTCTGTCCATCTTGTCTTTATATATCTTTGTCCGTCTCACCCCTCTCCTGTTTAATCTCTATCCATTACTCTCATCATCTCACTTCTCGTCCTTCTAATCACTCCTTCTCCTTCTCCTCCTCCTCCTCCTCCTCCTCTCGAAGTGACCAGTGCAGCGGGTGATGACGAAATTGGATGACCTAATTGGCCTTCACGAGAGGAGACGAAGGGCGTAATTGGTCAGCAGAGGAGGAGGAGGAAGGCGGGGCAGGAGGGGACAAAGGATCGATGTTCCGGCGGTCACCTCATCCTGGGTTCCCGCGGCTAAGTACAAGCGCGCGCCCATTGTCTCTTTGTCATCCCCCTTGCGGCGTGTTTTGAATATTTCGTGACGAAGTGGTCGTGGGATTTATTTTTCTCCTCGTCCTTGTATGTGCGTGTCTTTCTCCCTTCTCTTTATGTCTATTTTCTCAGGTTTTCTTCCCCCTCCTCTCTCCTCTGTGTGTGTGTGTGTGTGTCTTTTCGTCTTTCCGCCTTCCCGCGCGCGTTTTATCGGTCTCTCCCTGTCTCTCGTTTTCTTTCTTCTCCCTCGGCTCGGTCGCTCTATTATCATATTGTCTATTGAAGTCGCCACCGCTTGCTTGATTGTCCTTATTGATTTTGATTATGTTTTGATTATTCGTCTTTTTAATAGGACAAAAAAAAAAAAAAAACAATGGGATAGATAAATGAGAATGTAGGGAATGAAATGCAGGGTTTAGAATGAATCGGAGTGATCGTAAAAGTGGAAGACGAAAGAGAATTTTCAGTACAAGATACTATGCGAACTGTGAGAGCGATGACGAAGGTAAACAAACACTGAGGAACACAAAGGAAGAACGAACAGCAATAGACCTGTTGTTGTGTCCTTTACGAGATAGTTGATGAGAAGCTAGCCATCCAATATAGAGTAAGAGATGTAGTGAAGGTTGTAAATGAAAAGGAAAACGATGCCGAGAGAGAGAGAGAGAGAGAGAGAGAGAGAGAGAGAGAGAGAGAGAGAGAGAGATTAACTGAATACTATAACTGATGAATGCGGATAATGAAGGAAATATAAGAGTAACATGCGCGGGTAAGGAAGAGGGTAGAAGAAGGGTAAGTAGGAACCAAATGACGGCATAAAAGGGGAGCTTATGAAGAGCACTCGCAAATCTTGGGTGTGATAAAGCACTGGACGCAGATGAGATAGATGGGATAGGCGGAGGATAAGGAGGAGGAGGAGAAGATGGGGGGAGTGAGAGAAACTATATACTTGATTAAAAGCATAATCTGTTCAACGCAACTTGGGAATAATTCATCGATATGGTTTTCATTTATTAAACAGAACTCTTTATATTTCCCTTCCTCCCTCTTGTATTTATAAATTTTATTTTTTATTTTTACTTACGTATTGACTTATCTATCTATTTACTTATTGTTGTTGTTATTTTTTTTTACATTATCATTGCATTTACATTAGTCAATAAAAAGAATCACAATAAAACGTTCTATATCATCAGAGATTTGCAATACTTTACGAATTCCACTGTGCCGAGATGTCAGGAAACGTGGAGTGCGTGTGTGCATTAGTGTGGTCAATCTAAATAAATGACATCTCGGGAAACGTTCAGTTAACAAAATAACAATAATGAATGCGTGTCTTTTTTTCCAGTCAGCCTTCCACCTCTTCTGATTTTTGGTGGGTTAACTTATCAACGTGTAAAGAGCTGGATTCGAACCGCGGTCTGGATACTGGATAGACACAGTGGCTACCTTCTCCTCTCGAGTTGCAAGGTCATGGAACCAATGCGTGCCTTCTTTTCCAGTTAGCCTTCCCTTCCACTTCTTCTGTTCTTTGGTGGATTAACTTATCCACATGCAAAGGTTTCCACATAAAGGCCGGTGGTTGACCTGAAAGGCGATCAACCACAGCGATTCATTCTCTCTCTCTCTCTCTCTCTCTCTCTCTCTCTCTCTCTCTCTCTCTCTCTCTCTCTCTCTCTCTCACACACACACACACACACACAACTTAAGTTAATTTTGTGAGTGCATTTTATATTTTATTTATTTATTTTTTTATGTAAGAGGAGGACTGTCCAAGGGCAACAAAAATATAAAGAAAAATGGCCCTCTCAGTTGTCAGTCTCCTTACAGAACCAATAGAATTAGCCAGTGGACAGAGACAAATGTCTTGAACCCTCCCTCCACACGACGCCACCATTATCACCACCTCAGCACCACCAGACACCACCGCCACACACAAACACCAGACATCACCATACCAGACAACCACCATACCACCACCGCACGCAAATACTAGTCACCACCACACCAGAACACCATCAGATCACCATCAACACCACCATAATACCAGACACCACCACACACGTCATCACCATCACCACTATCATCACCACTTTAGAGGAAAGAAAATGGGAAAGGCTGTGCCGCATCCTCTCTTCAGTGTTGGGTGGTGCCAGTGGACGTAGCCTCTGTGGTGGTCGGAGTGATGCAAGTCAACCCGAAACATTGGGTAGAGTTGTGGGCAAATCCTCCATAAAGGTTTTCGTTTTTTTTTTCCTGAATTCATCCACATATCATGTGACTAGTAGGCTTTAACATACCTGTCAAGCTAGTGTGGTGTCTTGCCTTAAGATTTAGCGTTAGAGACCATAAGTTTGTGTATAAAACGCTAATTAAACTATAAGAAAAGGAAGACACACCCAAGGACTGACAAGCTACTAGAGCGTGAACTAAAAAGAAAAAAAAAAAAACTTTCATCACTGCCAACCTGCCAAGGAAGTGAAGGAAGCACAGTACCAGTGTATAGCACCGCAATGTGTTGGGGGAGGTGGCATATATACAACACTTGAAAAGGGGGATTTATTTCAGATTGTTTAAAACAAACAAAAAAAAAAAAAAATCGCATGCGGTAAAAAAAAAAAAAAAAGATTTTCAACACGCCGTAAGACGTGAAAATCATAGAAATGACGCAATTGGCCTTCGCAGACAACGTAAGACTTGACAGGAAACAGGTATGTATTAGTATAATTGAACGGATACAGCATGAATTGCACTTACAGGTTTGAGAGAGAAAAAAACATTTCCGTTCTTTTATTCTCTACATTATGAAAGGAAATGTTTACTGTAACACTCCTCCTTTAACAAACATTATCTGTAAATTTTGTACATTTATCATCTACACGCAGTACCTACTAAACCTTTCATTTCTCACACCGGTATAACATTATTGTTAAACCCAGCAGAAATCTTCATACATGTCCTGCTTTATTATCTTCAACGTTTTGCCTTACAAAGGAAGGCATCTTCAGGATCTACAATAAGTATTAAAAAACTATATATATATATATATATATATATATATATATATATATATATATATATATATATATATATATATATATATATATATATATATATATTATACTGTTTTGGTATGTTATCTACATAGCGTTTTCTGTTTTGGTATGTTATCTACCGTGTGGTATGTTATCTACATACAAGAAGAGAAGCTTAAAACATTTTATTCGTCAAAATCAAAACAAGTAAAGGGTGAATCAAGTAAAAAATAAGTTGAATTACAACATAAAAAAATTGTCACCGAAATACAGATCTTAGATCAATGAGAAATACCATAAAAAGGTCATCAGCGTCAAGACGAAATATTCTCCAGGAATACTCGTTTAAATGCGCCTGTAGAAGGTGTCTTGGGGTTCCTCGCGTGGTATTCATTATTTTTGTGTTTGTATCGAGCCACACTCTTTCTATATTTTGAGTATGAACTCCTGTATTTGGATCTTCATAGTTCTGTTGGTGATTTACAGTGCTGTGTACGAATCCAGCAGCATTGAACGGTCTGTAGGCAGGCCATTCGTCTGAGTGGATCACTGATCCTGGAGCTACTTTCCGCTTGATTATTGGTTCGAGAGTAGCTCCGTCCCGTTTCTCCACTACGGAGAGCCTTATTACGTCCATCCCATTTTTGAGTCCGAATACCCACCGTCCATCAATGCGGCGACCATGGTTGCGGTTGTTTTGGACTGGATCAGAGTCTTCCTCTTCTGCAGCGTTGTCTCCCTGAAGAAACCTCCCTCGATCATACTTGCGCCGACCACCAAAATAAGTTTCGTCAATTTGGCCTGGTCTGTCCACTGTTCCCACCATTTGTCCCCGACGATTAACAGACACTATTTTAGAACAAACTTCGCGATGAAGGTTGAACTAGTCTGTAACACACTTACGCCCCCTGCCTGACATGGTCGCGGCTGTAAGATTCGGTATGTTATGAACAAAGAGATATACCAATTCAAGGATCTGGCACAGAGTGAGCTTAGAGTTCAGTTGGGGGACTGAAACTGTGTGTGAAACTAGTGATTGTGTTAATTTAGCAAGGTAACATACCAAAACAGATGATTACCATGTAGGCAAAAATACCGATGTAGATAACATACCAGAATACACACACACACACACACACACACACACACACACACACATCTAGGCTTGTGTATCAAGAATATGAGCTTATGCCTAATAATCAATAGCACGTACAGGTCTATTGACGTAAAACTGACACCTGTGACAACCAAAATTGTCGCTCCCAAAAAGTGCCGCACGTAGCGGGCCGCCCCCTCCACCTCTCCTTAGCTTCACCACTGCATACGCTGTTGCTCTCTTACCTTGATGCTCTTTAAAAGCCATAGAGATGATTATCGTAGTCCTCAAGTAGATGATGATGAAGTTGTGTTAATTTGTCACCAAAGTAGTAATAACACTTTTTTTTTTTTTTTTTTTTTTAATTGATAGACTTGCTACACTGAATCAGTTCTCGACCATCTATCTAGGACGTACGAGAGAGGAAAAGACTTCATTAGCAGAGCGTAGTTTCGATCTACGGACCTCTGGGTTATGGGCCCAGCACGCTTCCACTGCGCCACTCTGCTCCCGTACTATCATTGTAAGATTGTTTTTTTTTTATTTGCTTTGGATATATGGTTACAAAAAAATAATTAGATTATAAGCAGAATGTAGTTTCCATCCACGGGACTCTGGGCCCAGCACGCTTTCACAGCGCCACTTGCTACGGTAGTATTAAGGAAACTGTTACCCATGTTTATTTTTCAAGTTATTGAATATGTGTCTGGTATTTTAAATGATAGATAACATATCAATTACTGGTGTTGATTCCTAGGGCTGTATCATGGGAGGCTAGGTAGAAGTGGAGAGTTGTCGGCCTGTCCGATGATGTCCCATGCCCCGCGGCCCGATGGTTCAGCTTTCTGTGTTGCTCTTCAGGGATGACTAAAGAATCTAAACATTTTCTGTCTATAGGTAAATTGACACCACTTCTGCAACATTTATATTGTTTTAAGTATTTTTTCGATATTTGTTATTTGTATTTTCTTTTCCAGTGCATCCTATCGTGGTTTGAAGGTTTATTACATCATTGAGAAGAGAAAAACAATATTTGAACGGTTGATGGTGGCTGAAATACCATATGCAGGTTTCCGACACTTCAAGTCTTGCCTCTTGGGACGCAGTGACATTACCGGCATCCTCAGTGCACTTATTTCACTGGCTAGAAAAAGTGCCTTAAGATGGAGTAAAATTTATATGATATTAAGGGAGCAGTTTTTTTAAGAACATTTCATTTGGAATAACATAGACCCGGCATGTTGTTGCAGTCTGTGTCAGTACATCAAGTGCTTTAAAAGAAGATAAGAAAAATAATTAAATATGGGTGAGACAGTGAAATTAGGTAGATAGATGTATATCACCACAAGAACTGTCACAAATACCTAGGTCTGATTGTTTCTACTAGGTAAATAATAGCTACTATTATTTTCTTGTTTTCTTTCTGTGGTGGTAGTATCCTGAAATTGGGAGCAGGGTATGTATATGTGTATGATTTTATAATGTATGCAGTTGTTCTTGATATCAAAGTGCTTAGTGTCGCCTCTCTGCGCTCTCTGGATGTCAACAATAACACGTGCGTGAGGAGTCGAGGGGCGCCGCTTGGCCCACACTGAATATCTAAAGACAGGGCATCGCCAAGGCCCCAGGGACACGGAGAGGCAAGATGGGCCGCTCAAGACTGAAGTACAAACCCAAACCAACCATCGTGACGGATGACTCAGAGGCGAAGAGGGTGAGTGAGGGCAGACAGAGGGGAGTGAGTCGTGTGTCGTGCTAATAGTGAAGTAACAGCAGTGTCTTTACCGCGGGTTGTCTCACTACTCACCCTTTCTCTGTATATATCACCATTTGTTCAAGCATTTTTATTATTTTTTCTCAATTAATAAAAAAGTCAGTCTGAGAATTAACAGTCTGCATTATCCTAATTTTATATACTGTGGTGCATTTGTTCCCTTAACCCCTTCAATACTGGGACACATTTTAGATATATTTGTAGTTTCAATCAATATACCCTATATTATATTTCTTTTTCCCTATGTCTAACAAGCTTGGGGACCCCCTGGTAAAGCGGGGTTTTAACCTAACCTAACCCCATTTTCTGATAAGGGTAAAAATGGGGTTAGAAATGCTCATAGAAGTGTGATCTAGACCGTGAGAATGTGTATAGTTATACGTGTATAGGTTGAAACTGCATTAATTCCCACATTATTACCTTGAGATTTGTGTACAATTAGACCATTTCATTGACATTAGGAACGGTTTATGCAGGTCAGAAGGTTAATGCCCACAGTCTTCACTATCTTAATCCCCCATATAAGTTTCTGAAGCTGTATAAAATTGCCAAACAGTAACTGTAATGAATATGGAAACGTGTCATGGTACTGAAGGGGTTAAATGTGTAACGGCTAACTTGTTCAGTATTGAAGTTAGTTTACCACATTCATTGACTTGGTCTGAATTCTTAGCCATGTTAAATGAGTATGATATTATTTACCATTTTTCTTGTTTGCCAGTTGTGTTTTCAAATTTTTTTTTTTTTTATAGTTTAGGTCAAGAAATGCTTTGATATGGAAACATTTTGGCTGTATTAAGTGTGTTGGTGGTGGGTGACTGCATGGCCAGAGCTTCTTTCATATGCAGATTACATGTATTTTGTGTATTCTGAATCCCACATTTACAAGGGAAGATACTTCACTTATAGCTAAAGTGTGGAATACTTTTCTCTATTTCAGATAAAAGTAGAGATTGACAGCACAGAAAAGTATGACGCCAGCAATGCTCTGGTGCTGCCGTCGGCCAAGCGAGCCACAAAGAAGGTCCGGGACAAGAGCGCAGGACCAGTCAGGCTCCTCTCAAAGAAGAAAAGAAAACTACTGGAGAAAATTGTTGACCAAAAGGAGAAGAAAGCCAAGGTATATTTTATTTTATGCACGTTAGGGAGAGTCTTTATGGAGATGAATGTCCAAGTTCAATTTTGGATCTTAGGAAATAGCCCTGTATAATTTAAATTTACCTCAGATATAAGAGACAGTTGAAGGTATATGTGTTATATACAGTATAGTAATCAGTCAACAATGAGAAATATACAAGTATGAAATAATCTGAAGTAAAAAGTGGGAATATAAGTAGAGATTATCAGCTTGCTCAAATTTTATGAACTTTCACTGCAAGACAAAGCAATTCGCAGCATCAAGATCAGTGTGTGAAATCTTTATAAGCATTTTCAAAAAGTTAGCAATGAAAAAGAATAAATTTTACAGTTTCTTTCAAGTTCAAAAATTAAATGTGACAGCAGAATAAATAAAGATGTCATGGAGTGATTAGTTATTAGGGCAAAGTATACCAAGTGGTAGTCATTAAAGGGTTTATTAAAGCCATAGTGTACTCAAGGCAACCAGAAGTGCCACGCCAACCACAACAAAGGACTAAGGTTGCTACTGAGGCTTGCCGTGGCTGGACTTTCGGTGCTAAGACCTGGACTCTTCCACAGCGAGCAGGCCTCCTTGCAGCGCTGCAGGAGGTGAAGGCCAAGCCGCAGGACCTGGCCAAGTTGACGCAGCTGCAGGAAACCCAGACACTCGGCCGCAAGAAGTTCATGGCAAGTGATTTCACAGTCATCAACAACAACCAGGAGGAGGAGGAGAGCCAGGAGGCCGGGAGGATGCCAAGTGCAGTCAGGGGAGGGAAGAGGAAGAAGCGCAAAAGGCCGCCACGGGAGGAAGAAGAAGATGAGGAAGCAGAAGAGGAGGAAGAGCAGCAACAGCAGTCAGATCCTACTGTGGTCAGGCTGGGGGTAAGAAAAGTGTAGTCTTGTGGTGTGTTACGTAATGAGGCAGTGTTTATGTTTGACGTGTTCTGGGTTGTTGAAAGCTGTTTTTTTTTTTTTTTTTCATTCATATTTTTTTTACCTTATATAATTAGCTAATTACCTTTACTTAAGTTATTTATTATTACACATTTATTTATTACCAATTCATGCCCCCTCTGCAGGAAGTGTCTAGCAGCAGTGATGAGGAGAGTGACGAAGACCTGGCAAACAAAGAAGAACCACTACAAGAGGAAGAAAAGGAAACAGACACCAAAGAACCAGTGACAGTAGAAAACCAAGAAGACAACAAGAAGGCAGAGGAAAAGACAGACACAAAAGAGAAAGAACAAGGAAGTAACAGAGATGGAGAAGACACAAGCCACACTAAGGCAACCACAAAGCCACAGCCAGCCGTCTACATGAGTGTGAATCGGCCAGCAGAGGTTCAGGCAGCAAGACTGAAGCTTCCCATTCTAGCGGAAGAACAGGCAGTGATGGAGGCAATCAATGAGCAGCCCGTCACTGTCATTGTTGGCACTACAGGCAGCGGGAAGACCACACAGGTGCCTCAGTTCCTTTATGAGGCTGGATACACCAGGTGAGATTGGGAGGAGAGTTGTGTGGCTTTGGGGTGAGGTTGAAATGAAGTTGGGGTGAATGTCAGGATGGAAATGAGTAGAAGTAATGGGAGAAACAGTAGATGTAGGTTAAGAATGTGGTGATATAGTGATGGTGATTTGAGTGTGTGTGTGTTTGTGTGTATGTGATTTCTGAGCTTTTTCTGTAGTTGTTAGCAGAGTTTAGGATAGAAATAGAGTGGAAGTAATGTGAGGAATAGTAGATTTGGGTTGAAAATGTGGTGATATAGTGATGGTGATTTGAGTGTGTGTGTGTTTGTGTGTATGTGTGATTTCTGATTTCTGAGCTTTCTCTGTACTTGTTAGCAGATGGATAAAGCTGGAGTGAAGGACAGAATGGAAGTGGAGTGGAGGTAATGAGAGGAATAGTAGATTTGGGTTGAAAATGTGGAAAGATATAGTCATGATGATTTGAGTGTGTGTGTGTTTGTGGGTATGTGTGATTTCTGAGCTTTCTCTGTACTTGTTATACATACATAAAAGATGAGTTTAGGTACATAAAAGAAATAAGGAAGAAGTAAAAATGAAGTTAAAGTGCCACCAATCTACCTATATTTTAACAATTTCTCACTCCTCTGACATGTTGATAATCTGCCAACAATGTGTATTTCTCTCCACTGTGTTCTGCATCTTTCCTCAGCCATGATCTTAGAATCCAATCACTTATCAGAACTCATAGGGTAATCAGCACACCAGGGGATTTAAGAGTGGAAGAAGAAATAAGAGGTACAAGTAGATAGATCAGATGCACATTCATTTCTCCACATATTCCTTGCATCTCTTCCTTACTCAACTGCTAACAAATGCTGAAGAAAAAGATTGAATAAACTGTATGTATCTCCTTCCTTCTCACACTGATAGATCCAGAAGGAATACTGAATTAAACTGAAAAAAAAAAAAAAAACTGACATTAACCCCTTCAGTACCTTGACACATTTTCATATTCATTCTGCTTACTATTTGGTGATTTTATGCAGCATCAGAAACTCATGTGAGGGATTAAAATAGTGAAAAGACTGGCCATTAATCTTCTGACCTCCATAGACCCTTTCTAACGTCAATAAAATCATCTAATCACACCCAAAACTCATGATATAAATGCATCCCTGTACTAAAGGAGTTAATAGACTCGAAATTGTAGCTGTGAATTGCAAGTACAAAAGAAAACACCAAATCTAATAAAAAAAAGACTACATGACATAACCAGACTTCTCATGACTACTTCCCTATTTCCTGCCTCTCGTCTTACTCTCACAGTGGAGGGCGGATGATTGGAATAACAGAACCAAGGAGGGTGGCTGCCATATCCATGTCGAAGAGGGTGGGGCAGGAGATGAGTCTGTCGCCCCGCCAGGTGTCCTACCAGATCAGGTTTGAGGGCAACGTCACGCCAGACACTTGCATCAAGTTCATGACTGACGGAGTGCTGCTCAAGGAGATTCAGCTGGTGGGGGTCTATTGGTTCACTTGCTCTCTCTCTCTCTCTCTCTCTCTCTCTCTCTCTCTCTCTCTCTCTCTCTCTCTCTCTCTCTCTCTCTCTCTCTCTCTCTCTCTCTCTCTCTCTCTCTCTCTCTCTCTCTCTCTCTCTCTCTCTCTCTCTCATTTACAATTTGTGTGTGATATGTTAAGCTTTTTGGGGTTTTACTTTTATTTTCTTGTCTTTTTTTTATGCTTTATTTACTGCAGGTGATTAATTTGTTATGTTTCTTTTTCTTTTTTTCTTCTTTCTCTCTTTGTATGGTTTATTTCTCCTTGTCATTCGCTCTCATTGTAAAAGGAACCCTCCCCAAAAATAAGTATTCCTTGGTACTTTAATATTGAAGCAGAGACAGGAAGGAAAGGAAGGTTTAAGGGGGAAAAATAAATAAATAAATAAAACGTCTCTATGTTCTATTCACAGTCTGCATCACCATCACCTATAGCCGTTTATCTCTCCTTTCCTCGCATCTTTCCCTTCTGTTTTGTCTTTTCTCTCGTGTTTGTTTGTGAAGGTTCAGGTTTTGGTGTTTTATTTTTTAGTTGGGTTTATCTCCTTTCAGTATTTGTGATTCTGTGTCTGTGCTGAATTTTCTCCTTTTTTCTTCATCTCTCTATTACGTTTTCTTATTTTTTTTCTTTTTATCTCATGTCACATTCACTTTTCTTTCCATATATTTTTCTCATTTCTTTGTCATTTTCCTCGCATTCTTTTTCTCCTACTTTTTTATGTTTTTTTTATTTTTTCATCCTTTCCACCCACCTTTTCTTTCCTAGACCCAATCATGTTTACTTATTCCCTCCAAATCACCACGATATTTCCCCCACCTTCCTTTTCCTTCCTCTCTTATCAATCAATTTTCTTCCCTATTTTTTCTATCTTTCTCTACTCAACCACCATCTTTTCCTTTCCTGCACCTTATAAATCTTACTTTGCCCCAGAACCATAATTTTTCATATTTTTCCCCTCCTCTGTACTACCACTTCTTTTCTCTCCCCTTTTTTTTTTTTTTTTTTTCCAAACCCTTCTTTTTCTTCAGCCTTACCAACCCCGCCACCAACACCACCACCACCCAAACCAACACTAACACCTCAATTTCCACTTCTTTCCCTCCCCTAAACAGGACCCAACACTGAAGAAATACTCGGTCATCATCATCGACGAGGCACACGAACGCAGCGTCTTCTCGGACATCCTGATTGGCATCCTCTCACGCATCCTTCCCCGGCGCCAGGCAAAAGGCAACCCACTCAAACTCATCATCATGTCTGCAACGCTCAAAGTGGAAGATTTCACTCTCAACCCTCGTCTCTTCAAGGAACCCAAGCCTCCTGTTATCAAGGTAGGGTGGTAGAGGAAGGTTATCTGTGAATGTGTGTGTGTAGGAAGGTTATCTGTGAAGGTGTGTGTGTAGGAAGATTATATGTGAAGGTGTGTGTGTGTAAAAGAAGGGTATTTGTGAAGGTGTGTGTGTGTGAAGGAAGGTTATCTGTGAATGTGTGTGTGTAGGAAGATTATCTGTGAAGGTGTCTGTGTATAAAGGAAGGTTATTTGTGAAGGTCGTATCTGTGAAGGGGATGGCAGGAAGTTTGTCATTGAGGGTGATGGCTTGGTAGGAAAATGAGTTTGTGTAGTAAGGTGGTGGAGTATGGTGGTTTGCTGGTTCCTTTTTCCACTAGGGGCTGATGGGGCTATGAGTGTGATTGTTTTGTGTGTGTGTGTTTGTCTTTGTCGTTGTCGTCATTTTTTTTTTTTTTTTTTTTTTTTTTTTTTTTGTGTGTGTGTGTGTGTGTGTGTGTGTGTGTGTGTTTGTTTGTGTGCACCATACAGTGTGGGATTGTCAGTCTGATGTATAGATAGATCAACACACAAACAGTACAGGAGTGTAGCATGTTATTTGTCATTTTTTGGCCAACATTAATGACAACAGGTATTCAAAAGTTTATGATAGGACAAAGTTGCTTAAGAAGGAATTGTTAACATAAAAAAGTATGCCTTGGACAAAGAAAGCTAGGAGGTATACAATGCTGATTTAGTTTTATTCCTTTACTACTATTGAAGGCAGCAATGTTATGATAGACGTCTAAAAGTGAAAGGCTATTACTTGGAAAAAAAAGATGTAACGGTGAAAAGGTCAACCATCATAAGAGTTAATTGGCAAGTAAGATAAATGCTCGAAATTTGAAGATTATATGAAAAACTAAATTGTACAGCAGTGTAGATGCAACCATCACAGCATACAGCTCCCAGGTAACTCAGTGTATAAACTACATGTGACAGTGACGCAGGGATAGGTACAGTACTATATGAAAGTCAAACATCACAACAAGTACTCATTACCGAAATAAAAATCACAAGTGTAATACCAAAAAAGCGAAGTATTGAAAGAGACAACTAGAGTAGGTCTGAAATTATAAGGCTGCCATCAAAACAACTATCTAAATCATCAAACATCACAACAAACACTCATTATCAAAATAAAAATTGCACAGTGCATTACCAAGAAAACAAAGCATTGAAAGAGACAATCACTAGAATAGGAGACTGAAATTATAAAGCGATCATCAGGAAAAACAATCTAAATCATCAAACATCGCAACAAACACCTCGGTAACAACATAACCACACACTCCTACTTTCTCACCAGGTGGAGTCACGCATGTTTGACGTCACCATCCACTACAACAAGCGGACCTTGGATGACTACGTGGGGGAGGCGTACAAGAAGACCTGCAAGATCCACCGCCAGTTGCCTGAAGGAGGGATACTGGTCTTCCTAACTGGTGAGGCAAGAGTAACAGGGAGAGAAGGCAGAGGGTGGTGACTGAGGGAAAGGGAAGGTAGAAAGTAGAGGGCATAATAAGAAGAGGGAAGACTGAAAGTGGCTGAGGGAAAGGAAACGAAAGAAGGTAGAATAAAAAGAGAGAGGAGAAAGGAAGGAAGAAAGGAGAGAACACAGTAAGAAGATGAAAGACAGGATGGTGACTGAGGGAAAGAAAAGCAGGCAGAATAAGAAGAGGGAAGAAATAAGATAATAATGGTTGAGGGAAAGGAAAGGGAAGGAAGAAAGGAGAGAGCAGAGGAAGAAGAGGAAAGATAGAGGGTAGTGATTGAGAGAGAAAAGTAAGAGGAAAGGAGAGGGCAGAGCAAGAAGAATGAAAAAAAGATGAGAGAGGGAAGGAGAAGGAAAAGGAAGGCGGTAAAAGAAGAGGAAAGAAGAAGAGGATGAAAATGGCTGAGAAAGAGAAGGAAAAGGAAGGCAGTAAAAGAAGAGAAAAGAAAAAGATGGTGATTATGATTGAGAGGAAGGGAAAGAGGAGGAAAGGGAGAATAGTGTAAGAAGAGAGGAGAAAGAGAAGATGATGGTTGATGGAAAGAGAAGGATAATGAAAGGAAGGGCCTTATAAGAAGATGGTGATTGAGTGTAAAGGGGAGAGGTGAAGAGATGAAATATGGGACAGAGAGAAAGAAATAATGACTGGATAAAGATAAAAGAGGGAAATATACTAGAAATATAAAAGAGAGAGAGAGAGAGAGAAAAATTTTTTATATATCATGACAAGGAGAATGATTGGAAGTGAATAGAAAAATAGAAAAGAGAACATTTATACATCACATTTCCACTTCACAACTACAACCAAACAATTTTCATCCCTTCAGTACCATGACACATTTCCATAGTCATTCTTGTTACTATTTGACAATTTTAATTTTGTACAGCTTCAGAAACTTGTGTGGAGATTAAAATAGTGAAGACTGGCCATTAATCTTCTGACCTCCATAGACCCTTCCTAATGCAGACAAAATCATCTAATCATACCCATAAATCAATGTAGAAAATGTGTCTCAGTATCGAAGGAGTTAAGGTTAGCAAGAGATGAACACAGTGGTCAGGAAGAGAAAGGGAAACATTCATACTCTGGAACCCCCTGCCTGCTTCTGTATTTTCATCTTCCCACAACTTGACTTCTTTTAAGAGGGAGGTTTTAAGACATTTACCCCTGACTTTTGGTTAACTCTACTAACCTTATAGGGAACTGGCAATCAAATGGACCTTTTTTATTATAGTTTTTGTTACCCTTGGCTAGCTTCCCCTCTTAATCCCCCTAAAAAAATCTATTTCACTACAACTAAAACATTTTTCTCCCCATTAAGGTCAGCAAGAGGTGAACACTGTGGTGAGGAAGCTGCGTGCCACCTTCCCCATGCCAAGAGAGGACTGGAAGGAGGTGGGGAAAGGTGTGCCCAGTGTCAGCGGATACCGGAGGAAGAAGGAGGAACTGAAAGCCCAGCGCAAGGCAGCAAAGGAAGAACCCACGCAGAAAATCATCCTCCCTGAAGTAAAATTGGAGAAGTGAGTGTTTGTTGACTGGATGGATGAAAGATTTGGTGCTTTAAGACAATTTTTTTTTTTTTTCTAATTATTTTTTTTATTTGTTTTATTTATATTTTGCTTCTTGATTCTTTACTTTTATGTCTACACGTTTTCCTTTCGTTCTTTCTTTGTGTCTTTCTTTTTTCTATTCTTCTTCTTCTTTTCTTCTTCTTCTTCTTCTTCTTCTTCTTTTCTTCTTCTTCTTCTTCTTCTTCTTCTTCTTCTTCTTCTTCTTCTTCTTCTTCTTCTTCTTCTTCTTCTTCTTCTTCTTCTTCTTCTTCTTCTTCTTCTTCTTCTTCTTCTTCTTCTTCTTCTTCTTCTTCTTCTTCTTCTTCTTCTTCTTCTTCTTCTTCTTCTTCTTTCCTCTCATACACTATTTTCTCTTCTTCATCTTTTTTCTCTCCTTGTTCATCACACACTTTTCATTATCATATTTTTGTTCAGCTTTCTTCTCAGTCTGTTTTAGTTTCTTTTCACTCTTCTTGTTTCCTTGTTCACCCTGCATTTTTCTTGATCATCTTTTCTTTGTCTCATGTAGTTTGATTTCCCCATTATCAAGTATCTTTTTTTCTTTCCCCTTCTGATTGCCTTGATCTGACTGCTACGGTATGTCTCTCCTTAACCCCTTCAGTAATGAGACGCATTTTTACCTCGTTTTTTTAGTATGATTAGACATTTTTTATTTATTTATTTATTTATTTATTTATTTTTTTTTTTGTATTAGGAAGGGTCTGTGGAGCTCAAAAGATTAATGGCATGAGTCTTTACTATTTTAATCCCTCACACAAGTTTTCAGAAGCTGTATAAAATCGCCAAGTAGTATGCAGAATGAAGATAAAAGTGCGGCATGCTACTGAAGGGGTTAAGCTTAATTAATGAGACTGTTTGCTCAAAGTTTATAGCACAGTTTCAAAAGACAACCAACAACAAAAGAAATTGCCCAGAAATTTGAAACCATGAAGTACGAGTAGGTTATATTTACCAGTAAAATCATCAAAGGTTACTCAGTGGTTGTTATGTGGTACCATTTATTCCTCTACCTGGAGCTTTTGCAAGTTTAGAACATGATTTTGAAAGGACACAAGTCTCTGGTAAACTCTAGAACTCCCTGCTTGCTTCTGTATTTCCGTTTTCCTACAAATTGACTTTTTATAAGAGGGAGATTTCAAGATATTTGTCCCAGACTTTTGGCTAACTCTATTTATCTTTAAGGGAACTGGCAATGAAGTAGGCTTTTTTTTTTTTTTTTTTTTTTTTTTTTTTTTTTTTGGCTGGCTTCCCCTCTTGCATGAAAAAATAAATAAATAAACTTATCAGAAAACAAATGACCTCAAACTATCACTTATAACTAGGTTTATAGCATCTAGTAGGAGTTGTATTGTCATTAGCATTTTATGTAAGAGGGGAAACTGGCCAAGAGCAAGTAGAAATAGAAAAAAAGGCCCACACAATTTCCAGTCCCCTTGCAGGTCAGAGAGTCAGCCAAAATAAAGGGACAAATGTCTTGAATCCTCCCTCTTAAAATATATCAAATCGTAGGAAGATGGAAATACAGAAGCAGGCAGAGAGTTCCAGAGTTTACCAGAGAAAGTTTGAATGATTGAGAGTACTGGTTAACTCTTGCATTAGAGAGTTGGACAGAATAGGGGGTGAGAGGAAGAGGAAAGCCTCGTGCAGTGAGGCAGTCAAAGGATTCACCACTATTGCTCTTCTTATTGAGTTCCTGCTTTACTCGTACCTCCCAGCTTTGTGTCAGCCCTTCCTGATGACGGTGAGGGAGAGCTGGATGAGGGAGGCACAGAGCTGGAGGACCGAGGGATCAACGACCACGCGGACTCGGATCTCGACCTTGATGGGGAGGAGGAGGAGGAGGATGGACCAAGAGGGAATGAGCAGCCTCTGTGGGTGTTGCCGCTGTACTCCCTCCTCCCTCCTGAGAAGCAGCAATTGGTGAGTGTGTGTGGTGTGTCTCAGTAATTTGTACCTTGAGATGCTCTGGGCTCTTGTTGGGACTGTTTTCAAAGGCCACACAGATGGTTAGTCAAGTTGTCTGGGTTATTTTTCTCACTGATGATTTGGAGTTCTTTGTGAACTGTCGCTGAATTCTTGCAAGTGCTCTCTCTAAGACTAATAACTTTTACTATTGCTTGTTTGATTTAGTTAAGGTAGAATGCTGAAATATTTGTGAAGAATGAGAAGTGATAGCTATAGTTACTGTTAATGGAATAAGTTTAGGGTTTTTAGTCATTATTTATCTTTTTTTATTTTACTTTATTTTATTTATATCCACATTGAGCTAAAAATATCACAGTTTGAATGTGAAAAATATAAACTCAAACTTAATATTCCTTATATCTAATGCAGAGTTGTTAGAAATCTTTACCTCTTTATTCATAACCTTGGAATGAAGAGGTCTTAAAAATCTGAGTAACTATTTAAAAATTCATGTCTCTTTATTTATTACCTCTGAATTGATAAGCCTTTAACAGTTCTTCCCCCTTTTTTCATAAACTCTGAATGAAAACTTAAAAATCCCTGCCTCTTATTCATAGTGTTTAAATGGATAGCTCTTAAAAATACTTGCCTCTTTGAATGAATAAGTCTTAGAACTGCTGACTCTTACGCACAGTCTTCCTTCCTTTTGCCAGGTGTTCCAGCCACCACCGGAAGGGACGCGGCTGTGTGTGGTGGCGACCAACGTGGCAGAGACGTCGCTCACCATCCCCAGCGTGAAGTATGTGGTGGACAGTGGCCGGGTGAAGGAAAAGGTGTGTTGTGTGTGACCTGCTGTTTGCTTTCTCTCATTTAGCCAACTAAGGAACTTTTTTTTGCTCTGCTTCTTTTGTGTTTTCTTTATACTTTTTGTCACACAATCAATAAATTACTTTTTTTTGCTTTACTTTTGCATTTTGTCTTTATACTTTCTCTCACACAACCAATTAATGACTTTTTGCTCTACTTCGTTTGTGTTTTCTTTATACTTTCATACAATCAACTAATGACCTTTTTGTTTTACTTCTTTTGTGTTGTCTTTCTTCTCCAGTGTTATTTTTTTGTCCTTATTTATATTCTTACATCTTCATTGTGCTAAACCCCTTCAGTACCACAATGTGTTTTCATGTTCATTCTGGTTTCTATTTGACGATTTTATACAGCTTTAGAAACTCATGTGGGGGATTAAGATAGTGAAGACTGTGGCCATTACTCTTCTGACCTCCATAGACCCTTCTTAATGCAAATAAAATCGTCATATCACACCAAAAAATCAAGGTGAAAATGCGTCCCAGTACTAAAATGGTTAATCTGGTCTTTTCTTTCATACAAATGACATGACTTCTGCTTTATATTTTTTGTGACTTTTCTTGCCATATTTATTTGTCATTGTTTGTGTTTATCAAGTTGAAGTGTTTCTTAGCCCTCATTGTGAAGGACAGTGCTTGTGTTGTGCCTCACCATCTGCTATTCTCCTCCCTAACGACTAAATAATTACTTCTTTTTTTTTTTTGCTAATTTTTGTGATTTTTTTTTTTTTTTTTTTTTTTTTTTTTTTGTCTTGTTAGTTTATTTTCCATTCTTTTTTGTATTATATAAAGTGAATTCTTCTAAAGTTCTCAGTTTTAAGTCAAAGTTTGTTGTGCTTCGATTCCTGCTGTTTTATTTATTACATTAACTAATAAACTTTACTCTCCTTTGTTTTGTGACTTAATTTGCAAGTTTTTCTATTTCTGCTCTCTCTCTCTCTCTCTCTCTCTCTCTCTCTCTCTCTCTCTCTCTCTCTCTCTCTCTCTCTCTCTCTCTCTCTCTCTCTCTCTCTCTCTCTCTCTCTCTCTCTCTCGAGTTTAATTGTTCTTCAATTCACTCATTCCTTAGTTCATCATGCATGTGTGTGTTTGTGCAGGTGTATGACAAGGTGACGGGTGTGTCCATGTTCCACGTCACTTGGACCTCCCAGGCGTCGGCCAATCAGAGGGCGGGGCGTGCCGGCAGGACAGCACCTGGCCACTGCTACCGTCTTTACTCCTCGGCCGTGTTCAATGATGAGTTCCTGAAGTTCTCCATCGCCGAGATCCAGCGGCGCCCCATCGACGACCTGGTGCTGGTGATGAAGGCCATGAACCTCCCCGTCATCAACTTCCCCTTCCCCACGCCACCAGACAGTTTACAGGTGGGCCGCTCACTCTGGTTCACCAACAGATTGCTTTAGTATTTGTAATATTAAGATTGTAAATATGCAGAGTAGAAATGTAAAGAATTCTAGGCTTGAAATTGCATCTATGGGAATTCAAAAGGATAGAATTCCAAATGTAAAAATTAGAAATGCAAGTCCTGGAAGTATTTGTGCTTATGATACTAAATTCTTGGTACATTGTGAATCTCTCCATGTTTTTGTGTGTCGGCTGTGTCAATGTGGCTGTGGTGGCAATCTCTCCCCTTTCCTCAAAGGTGCGGCACGCTATGCGGCGGCTATTGACACTGGGAGCGCTGCACGAGGCGCCTGACCCCACGGAAAAATCAATCCAGGACAAGAAGAGAATGAAGACTGAGAAGGCCAAAGGTATGCTCATTATTCATGTGAATGCTCGCAGTGCTCCGTACCTGTGGAAATTTGCCTTGACTTTTACCTAATTTTTGAACTGCAACCTTGCCAGTCACACTAAAATCATTGTGCCTGTTTAGTTGTCTTTTTTTCAGACACACCTTTCTCTTCTAGAAAGGCTCCTCTTGGGAAAACTTACTTTGCTGGTACATAAGACTCGGTATAAGTTAGAAAGAAGCATGTCATGTATGTCAGTGTTGTACTTGTATATACTTTAAACAAACCTGCCCTCACAGACTTGAGTCGTATCACCTCCCTGGGCAAGGCAATGGCTGCTTTCCCTCTGGCACCACGCTATGGCAAGATGCTGGCCCTCAGCCACCAACACAATCTGCTGCCCTACACCGTGGCCCTGGTGGCCGCCCTCACTGTGCCGGAGGTCCTCACTGAGACCCCACTGGACGTCAAGGAGTCTGTTGATGGTGAGGGAGTGAGGCAGTACTGGTGAGCGAGTGAGGCAGTGGTGGTGAGAGAGGGAGCCAGTTCTGGTGAGACAGTGGTGGTGAGAGAGTGAGACAGTGGTGGTGAGGGAGTGGGGCAGTGGTGGTGAGAGAGTGAGGGAGTGGGGCAGTGGTGGTGAGGGAGTGACACAGTGATGGTGAAGTACCTAAGCAGTTTACTATACTTGAGGGGATTTAGGACATAAAGTCTTCAGTCCATTGTGTGACTCATCCATGGAGAGTGAGGACAGGAGCACTTACTCTTCTCCATTGTGGGTCAGGGGCCTGAGGGACTGGTGTGGGTGAGTGTGAGTGTGAAAGTTTTGTCTTGTCTTGGCCACCCCCCTTTTTTTGGATAGACAGCCTTGGTGTACATATGCATGATGGTGTAGTCTTTAATATTTGTCTTTATATAGTTTTTTTCTTTGCTTTAAGTGTCAATATGTCAGCTTGTTCCTTCACATTGCCATATATCCCTGACCTTTGTGATCTTTGTTAATTGAAATGAGGTTCCTATTAAGAAGTTGCATACCTGAGAAATTATTTATGACAACTTCATTTTATCCTCCACATTTCATTCCCTATTCTCTGAGACTAACAATAATCTTTTCTAAGTAATTTTCCTCTCAAATAAAATTGCACACATAAGAAACCACTGATAGGAACTTAACCCCTTCAGTACTGGGATGCATTTTTACCATGAGTTTTTTAAACTTAGAAAGTGTGTATAGATGTCAGAAGATTAATGGCCAGAGTCTTCACTGTTCCAATCTCCCACATAAGTTTCTGAAGCTGTATAAAATCACCAAATAGTAAGCAGAATGAATATAGAAACACGTCATGCTACTGAAGGGGTTAATATCTTCCTCTAATCTCACCTTTATCTTTACCATCTCATTCCCTTACCTCCACCATTCACTTCCTTCTCCACCAGAATTACGGAAGCAGTGGCGTGCGGTACGGCTGTCCTGGGCAGGATTGGGCCAGGCACAGCTGCTGGGTGATGCCATGGTGCTCCTGAGGGCGGTGGGTGCAGCTGAGCATGAGAGAAGCAACAGGACTTGGTGTGAGAAGAATGGTCTGAGGTGAGGCTTGGGTGCAGGCAGGTAGCAGATGATAGTGTCACTGGAGGTGATTAAAGGGTGGGGTGGTGTATCTTGAGGGTGAGCTGAAGGTATGGTGAAGTCTTGTCTGGGTTGTTATTGGAGATGTAAAGTTAGATTGAGCCTTGGCATGGGATGAGAAATAGGTAGAAATAGGCCATACAAGAGCTATGCAAGAGTGTTATTTATTCTCTCTCTCTCTCTCTCTCTCTCTCTCTCTCTCTCTCTCTCTCTCTCTCTCTCTCTCTCTCTCTCTCTCTCTCTCTCTCTCTCTCTCTCTCTCTCTCTCTCTCTCTCTCTCTCTCTCTCTCTCTCTCTCTCTCTCTCTCTCTCTCTCTCTCTCTCTCTCTCTCTCTCTCTCTCTCTCTCTCTCTCTCTCTCTCTCTCATGGTGTTGTCCTGCTTCACACTGCATCTCTCCCCAACAGACACAAGGCAGTGGTGGAGATCAGAAAGTTACGTCGCCAGCTCACCAATGAGATCAACCTTATCATCCCCTCCTGTGACCTCCTCCTTGACCCCAACATGGCACCCCCCAGTGAGGAGCAGGTCAGCTGAGGGTCATCTGTATTACTCATTGGAGAACTTTGTGATTTGTTGATTTTATTTATTTATTTATTTATTTACTTGTTATTGTTTTTTTTTAGCTTCACTGACATGACACTTATTTATTAACCCTTTTACTGGTTTATTAGGCATTTCTTTAACTACAAACCCCCTAACAGGCATTTTTTTTTTTTTTTTTTTTATTGACTAAGCATTTAATAATCTACTCTTTTTTTGCCTTATCTTTCTCATAGGTGGTGTAAAAGATTCAGGGACAGTGCTTTAGGATTTCTTACATAATGCAGTGAAGGTTTAGATTGTATGAGTAGTCATGAGGCTAATTGTTCCATACTTGGCTGTAGTAATCTCTTCTTTCTTTCTGTTCTCACATCCTCCCTCCTACGACTCCATTCCTCACCACTGTCTCCGTCACACATTTGTTTTACTTAGTCATGAGAGGGATGGGAAAAAAACTCAACCATGGAAAGTGTACAGTAGATAATAGCACTTCATTTTTTTTTTTTTTTTTAAGGTAGAAGTTAAGTATGATTCTTTTTACAATATTTGGTACTGTATGTTTATGATTTCTTTTATTATATTTGGTCTTCACTTCTCTTATTCAGTTGGTAGCCTTATCTTTTACTTTTTAAACCTCCTCTTCCCCTTCTTTTTTCAAAGGCATTATTTACGTTACCATTGTGTGTCTCCATTCCAGACCAGACTGCTTGATTTCACTTTAACGTTGTCTCTCTTTACCATTCACCTCACTCACTACTCCCACCACCACTGTCTCTCTTTACCTTCACTTTTACCATTCACCTTTCTCTCCATTTCCATCACCACTGTCTCTCTCCATCCCAGGCCAGGTTACTGCGTCAGATAGTGCTGGCCGGGACTGTGGACCACGTGGCTCGCCGGGTGGATGACCATGAACTGAAGACACCTGAGGACAAGGTGAAGTGGAGGCATGCATACCGGTGAGTGTCCTTGCTGGTGGTGGGGCTCATGTGGGGTTCATGCAGTTGTTTGTTTATGTTTGCTGTTGACATTCATTGATCTTTATTGTAGTAGGTGATTATTGTGATGTATATTGTGTGTGTGTGTGTGTGTGTGTGTGTGTGTGTGTGTGTATTGACCTAGTTGTATTGTACAGGGTTCAAGTGGGGCTCATAGTGTCCTGTCTCTGTCTCCATTTATCCAATTTTTCTTTAAAGTTGTGTGTGTGTGTGTGTGTGTGTGTGTGTGTGTGTGTGTGTGTTCACTGTTTTGATCTGCTGCAGTCTCTGACGAGACAGCCAGACATTACCCTACAGAACGAGCTCAGAGCTCATTATTTCCGATCTTGGGATAGGTCTGAGACCAGGCACACACCACACACCGGGACAACAAGGTCACAACTCCTCGATTTACATCCCGTACCTACTCACTGCTAGGTGAACAGGGCTACGTGAAAGGAGACACACCCAAATATCTCCAACCGGCCGGGGAATCGAACCCCGGTCATCTGGCTTGTGAAGCCAGCGCTCTAACCACTGAGCTACTGGGCCGTGTGTGTGTGTGTGTGTGTGTGTGTGTGCTTCATGATATTTATTTGCATATACATGTTTATCTTTTATGTTTCTCATGTTTTAGTTGTTTTTAATGCATTTCGTGTATGAAAAAACAAGTAAAATGTGTATGCAATTTATTATGAATGAAATAGCTCTCTATCTATCTGTGTATAGATCTGTGTGTGTGTGTCTCCCGCAGAACTCAAGAGATGGAGGAGCCGGTGTTCCTGTCCTCGTCATCAGTGCTGTACAAGGAGATGCCTAAGTGGGTCGTGTACCAGGATGTGTACCAGACCCACAAGATGTTCATGAGGAGTAAGCACTACATTCTCTCTCTCTCTCTCTCTCTCTCTCTCTCTCTCTCTCTCTCTCTCTCTCTCTCTCTCTCTCTCTCTCTCTCTCTCTCTCTCTCTCTCTCTCTCTCTCTCTCTCTCTCTCTCTCTCTCTATACCAAATTATTTATAATTTTATCTCTCTCTCTCTCTCTCTCTCTCTCTCTCTCTCTCTCTCTCTCTCTCTCTCTCTCTCTCTCTCTCTCTCTCTCTCTCTCTCTCTCTCTCTCTCTCTCTCTCTCTCTCTCTCTCTCTCTCTCTCTCTCTCTCCTATACCAAATTATTTATAATTTTACTAACCAACCCTGTATGTGAGACTGACCAACCCTTCACCAATACACTACACCTTCCATCACCAACCAATCACCAACACACTACCTTCCTCCGATCACCAGTTTATATCACCAACACGTCACCTCTTGTCACCAACCAAATATGAACACACTACCTTCTCCCACCACCAGCTTTTCCCAATCTTATTACCGTCTTTCCTGCACCCAGACGTGACAGCCATCGAGGACGAGTGGCTGGCAGTGTTTGCTCCTTCTCTCTGCACTTTCTCCCAGCCCCTGGAGACGCCTGAGCCTCACTACAACGCAGACAGGGACACCATCCTCTGCCACTGCACTGCCACTTATGGTATGAACGACACTGGTTTGTGGGCTTAGTATGAGTAGTAACAGTGACTTCATTTTATTCAAAGACATTGTAAACTTGATATTATTCATCTGTTTGTGTAATATATGCTTGTGTCTGTTGCAAGAGTAGAAATAATATGTTCATTTTGCTGAGGGACACTGGAAACTTATAACCGCTTCAGTACCATGATGTATTTTCACATTCATTCTGGTTACTCTTTGGTGACTTTATACAGCTTCAGAAACTTAATGTGGGGGTTAAAGTAATGATAACTCTGACCATCAATCTTCTGACCTCCATAGACACTTCCTAATGTAAATAGAATTGTCTAATCATACCCAAAATTCATGGTAAAAATGTGTTCCAGTACTGAAGAGGTCCATATTATATCTTTCTACATACTGTACTAGCAATCTTACAGATGATGGCCCAGACAAAGCACCACACACTGACACACTTGCAATTAACCCTCTTACCTCTGTCATCCTCTGGTGAAAAAACAGTCTCATGCGCCACCATACCACACCACACACCACAGGATTCTTGGCATAGCACATCTGGCCACATACTTCCACACACTCAACACAACACCACTGAACAGAAAGCAAACATAATAATAACTGCAGAAATCCCTCTTTTCCCCAACATTCAGGTCCTGCTGGGTGGGAGATAACACAGGTAGAGGTGGAGTACCCTAAGGGGAGGGAAATATTCCGGTGGGTGGCTTACTTCTTCCTCCTGGGTCACCTATGTCCCATCCTGGCCCCCTTCGTGCAGCACCTGAATGAGCCAAGGACACTCGTCAGCCCAGTGGCCCTCAGGTAGGTGGCTGAGAATAGGAGGAGTAAGTTATTGGTGCTGAATGTTGAAAGGATACATTACTAGTGCTCTCATGTGGCTGAAAGGGGAAGGGCTAGATAATTGGTGCTTTAAAGGGGCTATCAATACAAAGGATTAGTTTCTGGTGCACTCAAGTTTCAAGACATTTGTCCCTATCCTTTGGCTAATTCTATTGGTTTTGTAGAGAGACTGGCAGCTGAGTGGGCTTTTTTTTTTCTGTATATTTTTGTTGCCCTTGGCCAGTCGTCCTCTCTTACGTAAAAAGAAAAAAAAGTGGATAAAAGTTGAAGGATTGAAGTTATTAGTGGCCCTCAAGTGGCTTAAAGTAGAAGGGGTATGTTATTGGTGCTCTGAAAGGCTTTAAACTCATACTGTCTGAATCTTTGAGTACACTAAGAACTTTGAAGACTGTGTTGGTGTTGATTTCATGCATAGCTCATGGGAAGCATCACTGCAGGTTGTGTGGTACTGTCTAGCTCACCTGTTTGCAGTATTTAGGTGGGAGAGCTGATGCTTGTTTTATAATCAAGCCAGCACCTTATGGTTCTGTTGTTGCAAAGTTAATTCACTTCATTAATGTTCATTGCATCTTAACCTCTTCAGTACCTTGACATGTTTCCATATTCATTCTGCTTACTATTTGGTGACTTTATACAGCTTCAGAAACTTATGTGGAGGATTAGATTAGTGAAAACTGTGGCCAATAATCTTCTGAACTCCATAGACCTTCATAAAGTCAATAAAATGGTCAAATCATACACAAATCTCAAGGTAAAAATGAGTCCCAGTACTAAAGGAGTTAAGAAATTCAAATTAAAATTGAAAATATTAATTAGCCATATAGGTGTGTACCGTGGTAAAGAAGTGTTGCAGTAAGATATGGCAGAATCTTGTTCCAAAGTCACTCCTGTCAAGCTGATTGGAGAGCCCTTACCTGTCCTCTCCCCCTAAGGTTCCGTAAGGAGAGAGAGTGTCTGCTGCAGGCGCTGATGAGTCGAGGCGCCACCAGCCTTGCCAAGTTGAAGGAGATCTGGACTGCCGAGCCAAAATGTTAGTTTCCATTTTATGTTTGCTGTTGACATGATGACTTAGCTTGAAGATGGTAATGCTTGTGTGGAAACTGATGAAACTGTAACAAAGCTCTTAATAGTTTTGGAATATTGGTGGAGTAATGTAGATTATGTGTGGCTTATTCTAGACAGCCTTTTCCACCAGTCAAGTGTTCCTAATCTGCTTATTATTTATGTATATACCAGGTTGGCAATCTCACATAGGATTGCTCAGACAAGGTAACACACACACACACACACACACATTTAGAAATACCAGTTGTAATGACACATGGTAACAACACATCTCTACCCACAGACTTGCTGGCAGAGTACACCCAGTGGCTGCAGGATAAGGAGCTGAAGCCTGAGGTAGCAAGACTGTGGCCTCCCATTGGTAAGACTGCAGAGGCTGAATGGAGCTGATCATGCAGTGCCACAGTGGATACTTCTCAGCACTGTCATAAGTGTGTGGAGGTGGGGGGGGGGCTCTACATTGCTGAGTAATTCCACTGCAGTGATATTGGTCTTGTGTATTTCAGTGGGTGTGTCTGCTCTTCACCCGGTCAACTTGTGTACATATGTATTTGTTTTATAAATGTTGCACATAATAAGTATTGCCAAATGTCTGTTTTCCTATTAAATTATTGACCTTATATATCTTTGTTTTCTGTCTTAAGTACTATTTTCATGATGGAACAAGTTGAGACAGCTTGTGTGATAGTGAGTGAGTGAGGTGTAGTGCTGAGGTGGCTTATAAGAGTTTCATTGGGAATATTTGCTGTCACTTTGTATGGGAGTGTGCAGCGTCCAGCCTGCATGTTGTGTGGAATGTGCAAGTGTGTGATTGGACTTGATGTGAGTGACTTGGTAGTGAATAAGTATCAAGAGAATAACCCGGTTTAAGCAAACAGAAAAGGGATCAAAGTTTTTATTGTATAATTGATTTTTTTCACTCATTCTGATGTATGTGCTGATGACAGAAGCAATGAAGTGGCATGATTTCTAAAAGTACAATATATTTCCAAATTGAAGAAAGATGAAGAGCTCTACAGAAGGTATGATCATGAGGAGGCTGGTGGCCAACCCCTTCCTTGCATCCAACACCTACATCCATATTTAATTTGCTTTGTGTAAACTTACTTAAAGCTCTGAATTTGTATGAAGCACTACCAACTCTACACAGTGGCAATGTATGAAGGCTTAGCACTTCACAGCTGAATAGTAAGTGTTTTGTGTTTTCATGAAGCATGTGTTCCGCTGCCTTCTCTTGAATGAGATGACACCAGTCATCATTAACACTCATTGCAGTCTTTTGTATTGTGAAAACCACGTCTTCACATTCATTCATAGATCAAAGGTCATTTCTAAACTTCATATTTTTCAAGAAGGATGTTTTGATTTGCCTGCATAAAGATTGTATGTTATGGCACAGCGAGGTATATGATTTGGTAGGACAGGAAAATACAAAAATTTATCTAATTCCATATGAATAGAAAATTTGCTAACCATTATAATGTGTATGTAGACATGTATAATTTTTATTGGAAGTGTGATATTGTTACTGTAATCACTATACAGTACATGTATGCTTAAATCAGTATTCTAGTTTAATGAAATTTGCTCGAGAAGCAGGAACACAGTGGTATTTAACATTGAGGTTATCCATGATCTATAGGCTCAGGTCATTGCCATGCTGACACCTCACACATCTCTTGTCTGCCTCTGATGCCTCACTCCCTCCAGCGGTATCCTTCAGAATGTCTCTCGCCTCCTCCAATCCAAACACTTGCTCCTTGCTTGTCCCCTTCACCTCTTTCATGTTTATATTTCTTTATTAAAAACTTCTGTCCTTCCAATTGGTCTTCCTTAGTAGGATTCACAAAATTTACTCGTATGTATACACTTGCTTTACAAGCTCTTCAATCTTCATCCTGCAGTGTGACCAGACTGCTTCCTTTCACTCATTTCATCATGTCTCACATCACACCATTCCAGCAAAAGCATGGCAGCAGATCAGCCTGGTAGTCACCACCACAGTAGCTGCAGACATCTTGGCATCCAAGACTTCCTACATTCATGAGTAAAAAGTCACCACTTTTCACTTTTCACTTAAGTTGTGTCACAACACTTCACTATCCAAAGTTGTGATGAAAAAGACTTGTAGACAACCAACTTCTATATTCACACTAAATTCCTTATTCTTTTATTCTCTCATGCTTCAACACAGCACTATAGTAGAGAATATCTATGTTTAGTATTTAAAAAAAACACCACAAACTTCTGGCTACAACTCTTCAAAGTACTGAGGTCCTAGTGAAGGCTTTTGTCATCCCCCCAGCAGGTGCCCCGACAGCTTTCCTCTCCTCCGGCCACAGTAGCAGCTGTCACGGGTGTGCTGGTGTATCCAGTCCAGGTACCGAGTCACCCGGGTGTAGACTCCTGGGTAGCCAGGCCTGCCACACCCTTGGCCCCACGACACCACACCTGCAGCAGCCACATGGAGGTGAGGTAAGGCAGGTGTGTAGTAGTGTGTGTGTGTTTGTGCATGTAGAGCAGGATTTGCTTTCATGTTATTCAGTTATATCTCATTTTCTTGAAGATGAGATATGAAGAAAGACACACTAATTACAAGATCTGTAAGAGATATGCTTTTTGACAGCAGTGAGTTTCATGTATTGAAACAGTTGTGCCTGCACCTCCACTACTTTCCTTAGGCTTCAGCTGAAGTGACAGATTTTCAAGTGTTTATAATACTAAATGTAGATTAACAAGAAAACATTATTTAGAACTCAACTAATGATCTTTGTTGCCTTTGAAAATGGTCATGGTAAGAGTGCAATGTTTCTGAAGAGAGTTCCCAGTGTTATTCATTACATGCTGATCACGGAGCCTAACGTAAAGCACCAAGGGCAACGTAAAGCACCAAGGGCTTCACCAAACTATCCCATACCAGCACAAATGACAAGCCAGTGAAGCAGCAGCAGCAGGTTCTTATCCACCACAGACAAAATGTTGCAGTTAGTGTTACAAGGGAAGGAGACAACTTACCTATCACATCCATCTTGCCATCAGAGCCCTCCCACAGCAGACCACCTCCACTGTCACCCTGCAATGATGCCACCGACACAGACTAAGTAGATAAATTAATACACTGTAATGAATCATTCAAGTAATGAAATAAGATTGATTCACATGTCCACCTCTTACATGACAGTAATGAACCAATGCAGTGTTTAGAAATGTAATGATGAATTTATTTAATGGTTTACTTGTCTACATCTCCTTACATGACTAACAAATCAGTAAAAATAAATAATGAGTTCAAGCTTGAAAAAAAAATAGACTTAAAAAGAATAAGGAGTTGATTCTCAATTAGAGTGGCAGATGAATGGAGTGTACTTAGTAATCAGGTAGTGAGCAATCCTGAGTCTGTAGGAAGCTTTAAAGATTAGACAAATTTATAAATGGTGATGAAAGGTGGATATTAGAAGCTACCTATGTGCCACACAGAAACTACAAATGCAGGGTTAGTGGCTTCCTGCAGCTTCCCTTTTGTTCTTATCCTCTTGTTTAAACTGTCTAAACATAACAAGAAACGTACGTGACAAGAATCTGTGCCGCCATTGATGTATCCAGCACAGAACATGTTGTCCGTGATCTCGTAGGGCTGGTAACGCAGTGCCTGGCACACAGCATTGGGGAAGATTGGCACCAGGGCCTCCTTCAGGGTGTCAGTGGGCTCCCCCTTCTCTGAGATCCGACCCCATCCTGTGGCAATGCCCAGTTCTCCCACATAGTCTGTGTCTGTTGCATGGGAGCAGGCTGTCAGGAATGCTACACGGCAGGAGGGTGCGGGTACAAGACAGATAGACAGACAGACAGACAGACAGACAGATTAGCCCCTTCAGTACTGGGATGCATTTTTACTTCCAGTTTTAAGTGTGATTAGACAATTTTATTTACATTAGGAAGGGTCTATGGAGGTCAGATGATTAATGACCACAGTCTTCACTATTTTAATCCCCACAAAAGTTTCTAAAGTTGTATAAAATCACCAAAATGTAAATAGAATGAATATGAAAATATGTTGTGATACTGAAGAGGTTGATAGATATGAGGCTGTCAGAAGGGAAATAACTATGCACACTCCAGGCCATACTTTTAAAAGTCTCTAATTCAAAGTTTTTAAGGGTACTTGTTAACCCCTTCAATACTGGGGCACATTTCTACCTTGAGATTTGTGTATTATTAAACCTTTATTTTGACATGAGGAAGGGTCTATGGAGGTCAGAAGATTAATGGCCACAGTCTTCACTATTTTAACCCCCCCCCACATAAGTTTCTGAAGCTGTAAAAAATCACGAAATAAGCACAATGAATATGGAAACAGCATGGTACTTTAGGGATTAAGGCTCTAGAGACACCTTAACAATATTTCTACTATACTGAAAGAAGGAACACTTGTGAGAACCTGCCTGATCATTTCTTGTGGCCTTTGAAAATAGTGGTGGAGAGAGAGCAAAAGGCTTCTTAATATTGGCCTCAGAAGAGTGTCAAAAATTAGGAAATTAAAAGCAGACCAATGGGAAGGGAAGGCTGAAGAGGGTGTGGAGACAGTGTGTGGAGGGAGACATGGGGAAGTGTGACTATCAGAGAAGAGTTTACCTATGCCAACAAATAGAGCAAGAGAGATTTATCAGCCATCCAGTGCTTGCAAAATAAGAGCAGTAAAAAGTATAGTGGTGATATTGATGAGGTGTGTGTGTGAGGCTGGTTTGGAGATTATTATTATTATTATTATTATTATAGTTGTTTTCGTTGTTTTTATTATTATTATTATTATTATTATTATTATTACTTATCATTTTTATTATTATTATTTTTATTGTATTATTATTATTATTATTATTATTATCATTATTATTATTATTGTATTATTATTATTATCATTATTTGCTGATCTTTTTATTATTATTATTATTATTATTATTATTATTATTATTATTATTATTGTTAGTTATTATAATTATTGTTATTATAATTATTATTTCTAGTAGTAGTACTAGTAGCAGCAACATTCTTTTCTATTATTATTATTATTATTATTATTATTATTATTATTATCATCATCATGATCATCATCATCATCATCATTATTGTTATTAGATAGTCCATTTTGCAAGTATTAGGAGTAAATGGTTAGATTTGGTTATATCTACAGAGACAGTGAAGGTTATTGACGTAGCGTTAGAAAATATAAGTAGTATTTGACACACACACACACACACACACACACACACACACACACACACACACACACACACACACTTCTCTGCTCTGTCTGTCTCTAAAAGTGCCACACATCACACTCAGGGGGCGTGATCTCCTCCCCTTCACCATGCATTGCGAAGATTAAGCTCTTCAAAGTGTCACGGGTCTTGCATTACTTGATCTTGCGAGTGCTAGAAAGTGTTACAAAAGTCATGAGGGTTGCGACTTTTTATGAGAGAAATTTACGTGTGTGTGTGTGTGTGTGTGTGTGTGTGTGTGTGTGTGTGTGCGCGCGCTTCTTTTTCTTCCTATCGTATTTCTTTTATAATTCACGTGTTTGTTTTTCTACGTATTTTTCCCTTATTTATATTGCTGATTCTCTCTCTCTCTCTCTCTCTCTCTCTCTCTCTCTCTCTCTCTCTCTCTCTCACACACACACACACACACACACACACACACTTCCTGCCTCATCCGTCCTCGCTTATTCATTCACTCATTCTATTTTGTGTTATCGTCTCAAGTCTTGTCTTTTCATTCATTCCGTGTTTCCTTCTCTTTTCTTTACGTCTGCCTATTCCCCTATTCCCACTCACAACACGCATTTCCCATCCTCCCACACCATTATCTCCCACACTCCTCCTCCTTCCTGTCTTCCTTTCCCTCCCTCTTTCTCTGGATATCTAGCCTCGTACTCTCAAACACTTTTATGCTTCCCCTCCACTATTTCGAAAGGCTTTATTTAAGTTTGCACGAGTTTTTTAAGGTATTTTTACGGTTCTAGAGGCATAGTGACGAGGTTTCTACTTTATTAATTGGAGAAAGACTTGAAAACCCTGCTAGTCATTTATGTAGCCTTGGAAAACAGTCGTGGAGAAAGGGAATAGCGTTTTTTAAGGTGTTTTTGTGGTTCTTGAGGCAGAGTGACAAGATTTTAGTATTATTAACTAGAGAAACAGTCTTGAAAATCGCGCTAGTCATCTCAGTGGCCTTGGAAAACAGTCGTGGTGAGAAAGCAAAGCGTACTTCTTTTCGTCCCTTCCTTTATCCACCTCCCCAGACGCCTTCCTCTCCACTTTCGCTCCCTTGCTAAATCTCCACATTCACGTCCTATTCTCTATCCATCTCATATCCTCCTTCCTTCTTCATTCCTACACACGCTATCATCTTCCCAATCATTCCCTTTATCAGGAAAACTCTATGAGAGAAGATAAAGAAAATGGTGAACCTTACCTAACATGATATAATAAATGCGTAAAAAGAAAGAAAAATGTGAGATATTTTTGGCAGCATTGATGTGTTGGTCTTCAGAAAAAATATTGTGCTTAACCCTTTCAGTACCATGACGCGTTTCCATATTCCTTCTGCTTACTGTTTGATGATTTTTATACACCTTCAGAAACTTATGTGGGGATTTTAATAGTGCAGGCTGTGGCCATTAATCTTCTGACCTCCATACACCTTTCCTATTATAAAAAAAAAAAAATTGTCTAATCGTACACAAATCTCAAGGTAAAAATGTGTCCCAGTACTGAAGGGGTTAAAATAGCGAAGACTGTGGACATTAATCTTATAACCTCCATAGACCCTTCCTAATGTCAAAAAAAAAGGTCTAATTGTACATAAATTTCAAGGTAAAAATGTACGTGTCCCAGTACAGAACGGGTTAAAATAGTGAAGACTGTGGCTATTAATCTTCTTACATCCATAGACTCTTCCTAATGTTCCCCACACACACAAAAAAAAAGGTCTGATCGTACACAAATCTCACGGTAAAAATGTGTCCCAGTACTGAAGGGGTTAAAATAGTGAAGACTGTGGCTATTAATCTTCTGACCTCCATAGACCCTTCGTAATGTCAAAAAAAAAAAAAAAAAATGGTCTGAACGTACACAAATCTCATGGTATAAAATATGTCCCAGTATTAAATGGGTTAAATATATGCCAGTAGTCCGCCTCTCCATATTTCTTCCTTTTCTCCGTCTCGCTCTCTTTAATGCCTCGTCACTCACCCTCTTTACCTCCCTGACTCCCTCCCTCCAAGCCCCGGAAGCGACGCACCCTCACCCACACTCACCCTCACTCACCCTCACCGCTACACAGAAACACTCACGGACTCAATGATCGCCAGCAGGAATTTCACTCGCACCCCACACACTCATGTCTCGTTGTGGCCACTCCCGTTTTCTCTGGCACTGACGCAGCTGGGGAGGGACTATATCATTAACTTGCTTATGTGTGTATGTGTGTCGAGAAGGGTTCCATCTCTCTCTCTCTCTCTCTCTCTCTCTCTCTCTCTCTCTCTCTCTCTCTCTCTCTCTCTCTCTCTCTCTCTTTGTGTGCGTGTATCCATTATTTTTTCCGTATCTTCGTCATAATATTTCCTTTCTTCCTTGCCATCGTTATTTTTTTCATATTTCTTACTCAATTACTCTCTCTCTCTCTCTCTCTCTCTCTCTCTCTCTCTCTCTCTCTCTCTCTCTCTCTCTCTCTCTCTGTATTTTTTTTTCCTTCGTGTGTTTTCTGTCGAGTGTTCCTGCGAGTGAGTGAATGATGAAGTTATTGGAGAAAGTTGCGTACACCAGCCAAGCCTTTTGTGTTGTGTTATGTTTGACTGTGAAGGGGAATTAGTCTAGATATGTCTCTCTATCTACTATACTCTCATTCCTTACTTCTTTATCCTCTTTTCCTCTTTTTATTTTTTATTTTCTTTACTCATTTCTCCTTATTTATTTTTTTTATTTTATTCTTCGATCAGATATTTCAAAGTTTCCAGTTGTTCTTTTTTTTCTCTATTTGTATACTTTTTCTGTGTTAATTCTTTATTCCCTTATCTCCTCCCCTTCCCTTTTTTTTTTTTTTTATCTTTATCCATCCTTTCTTCATATCTCCTCTCTGACATACTTCCCAGCTTCTATTTATTTATTTTTTTCCTCTTCTGGTCCAAGTACATTTCTTTACACATTCCATATTCATTTATTTTCTTTTTTTCTTCATTCATCCTCCTTCCTATTCATCTCTTATTGTATTCTCTCCGATATATTCTCCTTTCTCTCTCTCTCTCTCTCTCTCTCTCTCTCTCTCTCTCTCTCTCTCTCTCTCTCTTTCTCTCTCAACAATTATATGATAGGGAACTCAGTTTGGTGCAAAAGTTGAGTGTTTTTCTTGTGGTTCTGTGTGTGTGTGTGTGTGTGTGTGTGTAGGAGGTCATTTCTGCGTCAGGTGGCATAATTCAGGTAATGGGCCGTGAGTCTTAATTGCAGTGTGTGTGTGTGTGTGTGTGTGTGTGTGTGTGTGTTTATAAATTTAGCAGGTGCATGAGAAGAGTGTGTGGTCGTGGTGGTGATGCATGGTGTGTTTTTAAGTGAAGGTAGACGGTGGCAATGCAGCGGTAACAGTGCAAACCAGCGTGTGTGCTGCGTGCGGGACTGAGGTTACGTTTTGATATTGTCGTTGCTCGTTGCTGGGAATTTAGTCGGTAATGGCGCTTAACAGGAAACAACAAAGTGGCAGTAAAGGAGAGAGAGAGAGAGAGGAAAAAAGAAAACGGAAAGAGCTCATCTATATAGCATTCACATATTTCTACTGACTGACGCCTTAACCAATTTTTTTTACCATGATTTTTTGTCATAGTTATAGACGATTTGATTTGCATTAGGAAGGGTCTATAGAGATCAAAAGATTAATGGCCATGCAGGGTCTTTACTTACTATTTCAACAACCTACATAAGTTTCCGAAGCTGTATCAAATCGCTAAATAGTAGCCAGAATGAATATGGAAATGTGTCATGGTAGTGAAGAGGTTAACAGGAAACACCAGCGTGGGAGTAGAGAGAGAGAGAGAGAGAGAGAGAGAGAGAGGGGGATGGGTGAGAGGAGGAAAGAAAACGGAAACGACTCATTTGTTAACATACATACATTTTTACACTATAGGGAGTGACACCTTAAGTAATGGAGTCTTTCTGATGTAATCTAGCTCTTTGTTCTGTCTATGCTGAAATGTTTATAAGAATACATACGTCAGTCGTGGTTCCCGTCGCTTCTTACATGAAAATCCATCAATCACTAAATAAGAACAGATAAAACAAACTCAAGAAAACCTAATAAATGAATAAATAAGAAAACACACACACACACACACACACACACACACACACACACACACACACACACACACTGTACAAGGGATCAGGGTAGTGAAAAGGATCACCGCACCGTTTTCAGCAGCAGTATAACAGCAGCACCTTCTCTCATTTGGGTCAGTGGGTCGCCGCCCCCTCTTTCCCTTGGGTATTGCCGCCAGTGACTTTTTTTTTTTCAATGCAAGAGGGAAACTAGCCAAGAACAAGAAAAAAAAAGGCCCACTTAAACTGCAAGTTCCCTAATAGAATTGGTAAAGAGTTAGCCGAAAGACAGGGACAAATGTCTTGAAACCTCCCTCTTAAAAGAAGTCAATTCATAGGAAGACGGAAATACAGCTACAGAAGCAGGCAGGGAGTTCCAGAGTTTACCAGAGAAAAATATGAATGATTGAGAGTACTGGTTAACTCTTGTATTAGAGAGTTGGACAGAATAGGGATGTGAGGAAGAAGAAAGCCTTGTGCAGCGAGACCGTAGGAGGAGGCGAGGCATTGAGGGGAGGCGGGGGTTGCCTTCTGAAACATCCGTAACAGAATGACTTAATTTGCTCCCTTACTATGACCCTTTCTTTTAAACACTTCCGCACAGCACCTTCACTATTTTCAAGGGGCTCTAATTGAAGTAACACGGGTTTATAATTATAAGGCTGTTTCTGTAATCCTATAGTGACATGTTAACAAGTTTTCTGCATTATCAACACCAAAATTACTCTACAACTCGGCTGATCGTCTCTATGGTGTTTGAAAATGGACGTGGTAAGAGAGGGAAGCGATTCTGAATATGGCGCTGTATCTCACTTACCAATCTTAACCTCCACCGGCCCTTCTTCGTCCTTCATTCATTCTCACCACACTTCCTCCTTTAACTTGTTCTAGTCAGGTGAAAAATATTGCGGTTTTATTTACTTATCTTTTTTTTTTTTTTTTCGTAGTTTTAGTGAGGTAACAATGAGTCAGTGGCTTTGAAGGGACAGAACACACATGAAAACCCAACTAATCATCTCTGTGGTCTGTAAAATCTTTAGCTTGTTCTAGTCAGGTGGGAAATATTACGGTTTTCTTTTTTTTTTTTCGTAGTTTTAGTGAGGTAACAATGAGTCAGTGGCATTGAAGAGATAGAACACACATGAACAACGCACTCTAGAATAGAAAAAAGTTGAAAAAAAATAAATAAATAGATAAATAAATAAAATAGAAAAAAATTGACCTTTATTGTTTTTCTCTCGTCTCACCAGAAGGAATTTCAAAGCGTTTATTTGTACTAACGATATCGACGCCTTGTCAAACTATCGCTAGAAGGATTAGAATACTTCCCTTACAGTTTGTTCAAAAGCAGTGAAAGGATCTTGATATGTTTTATAAGAATACACCATTTCATTGCTGGTTCCCATACTTTACCGTCATTTACATATACGATGATCTGAAAAAAATAGTAATAATGAATAAATAAAAAATAGATAAATAAATAAATGACGGCAACTATTAATTCTTGCGTTTCGTGTCACCTTCTCTTTGTCAATGCTATCGAAGACATCGCATCGACAGAAAGCTTCACTGTTTCGCTTAAAAGCTTGAGATACATAAATTCTGAGCTTCACGTGCATTTCATTACCGTCAGTGAGCGTGGTGTAAAATACTCTCACACCAAGTCGCTCAGTAAAGCACCGTGCAGTGCATTAGCGGTGAGAATAATGTGTTGACCTGAAGACCCATATTCAGGTTTGGCTCACCAACCTCACAGTCGTCGAGCGCTTTGAAGCAGGTCGTTTTTTTATGGAGCATGCAATTTTCAGGACTGCTTTTAAATGCAAACATGCACTTTTTTGACACTCACATTAATCAAACTAAGGAATCTTAATATAAACCCAGGAATCAACAAACAATCAAATAACTTCTG
This sequence comes from Portunus trituberculatus, assembly GCF_017591435.1. Lineage (NCBI taxonomy): Eukaryota > Metazoa > Arthropoda > Malacostraca > Decapoda > Portunidae > Portunus > Portunus trituberculatus. The sequence goes on from NC_059304.1 coordinate 19,473,482, forward strand.
TATAAATGCGCATCTCGTACGTCATTTGCTTCCCACAGCGCAGCCACAGCCAGCCAGCCACTTGAGCCACCAGTCACCTCACCCACTGTCCTGGTGGGAATATAAGACTCGCGTTGTTTAGCGGCGTGCATTCAGAAACATTTTTTTTTCCCCGTCACCTCGTCCTCTTCCACGTGCCACAGAGATAACTTGCCTGGCTCTCAAAAATCTTCGTAAATCTTTAGAATAGGACCTCCTCTCTAATCCGTGCAATAATAACACAAAACGCTGGAGACTTGGAAGTGGTCAGGATCCGGACTGAAGGATTTCAGAAAGTGGTCCTGCGTTGAATAGTCAAGTTTTGAAAGTGTGGCGGCTGTCCAGCGTGTCCGGTATGTGGGAGACGTCCTTTGGTGACGATGTGGGAGCTGAGTGGGCGTCCTCGAGGTAGCCGAGAGAGTAAGCAGGTGAGTGGGACAGTGGAAATGGTGGCGGTGGCGGCGGCGGTGACGGCCATGGTGGTGGTGGGAAGAAGGTTGTGGTTGATCACTCCCGACAAATGGCGAATGGTGGCAAGTTTTTTTTTTTTTTTTTTTTTTTTTTTCTTACTGGATTATTTGTCAGTTTGTTGACTCTTACGTGATTACTATTATTTTATATATATATTTTTTTTCCCCTGTGTGTGAGTGGAGTGTGTTGCAGGTAATAGGCACAGCACAGGTGACACAGCTAACGCCGGTAAGGGGCGTAACGGTGAGCCTGCAATTCGCTCCTCGCTTTCGTACTTACCGCCGCCGTAACTCCTGCCTGATGACGCTAAAAATACACACTTTTCACCGGAAAATTGCCGGGGTTGCTTAAATTCTGGGTCCGCGCTTCCAAACACCCAAGAATTTTACTTAAAACATAGGTACTTTTGAACGTGCGCCTGTGGGATTGTCTTTTTTTTATAGTTTCTGATGGAATCGATTGTAGGTTTTTAAGGCTATTTCTGCTCAAACCCCTTCAGTACTAGGACACATTTTTACTTTGAGATTTGTGTACGATTAGACCATTTATTGACATACGGAAAGATCTATGGAGGTCAGAAGATTAATGGCCAAAGTCTTCACTATTTTAATCCTTATAAGTTCCTGCAGCTGTATAAAATCACTAAATAGTAACCAGAGTGAATATGGAAACGCGTCATGGTACATATTGAAGGGGTTGAAGATGGATAAAGTGTTATTATTTTCTTTTAACGAGTTTTCACCCTTTGACTGCCAATTGGTACGCGCTTCACTAATTACCAGTCACGCTGATTTTTGAACTGGGAAGAAATAGCAAAATATATTCTTGTTCATCTCTACCTTCCTTGTATATGCTTCTAAAGACCACACATTGCTTACCGCGCTGCTATACTCTACTCTCTACTGTAAAGTGGTTCCTGGATTTAAAACACATTGTTTTCTGTTGATCAACGCACGGTTTTCCTCTAGATCTGATAACCACGCATTCCCTGCATGGAACACCACTCAAACCGAAACCCAAGAGCCACTTTAGAGTAGACACACTATTGTTGTTTCGTGTTGATGGTAGTTGTCATTCTTTGCCAGGGTTTTAGTTGCCTCTCATGAGTATATTATAAAGTGAGGTGAAAATTTGTGGATATCGGTTATAAAGTGACCCTTGGATGTGGCTGGTACATAATTGGTTTAGTATGTTATAAAATTTACCTCTTTAGTACCATGACACGTTTTCAAATTTATTCTGCTTACTATTTCGTGATTTTATGCAGCTTCAGAAACTTATGTGGGGGTATGAAATAGTGAAGACTGGCCATTAATCTTCTGACTTCCATAGACCCTTCCTATATAATTATCAGTGTGTGTGTGTGTGTGTGTGTGTCAAAGCGAAGTGAAGCGTCAGAAAGGGAAAACGAAAGGTGATTGTACAAAAGAAACACTTAAGAACGGATGGATATATAGGAGGTTGGCGACTCATGGTAGGGGTGGCGGTGGTAGTGTGGGGAGAGGAGGAGGAGGAGGAGGAGGAGGAAGACTAGTGATGAAGGGAGAGAAATATTGTTGTGTGATGTATTCCTGGAGTGCGTATATTCCTTAAATCTGAAAGAAATTATGCTAAACAGGGTTCTCCATTGTTCTCTCTCTCTCTCTCTCTCTCTCTCTCTCTCTCTCTCTCTCTCTCTCTCTCTCTCTCTCTCTCTCTCTCTCTCTTAAAAAAAAAAAAAAATCCTTGTGTGTGTGTGTGTGTGTGTGTGTGTGTGTGTGTGTGTGTGTGTGTGTGTGCGTGTTTGTTTGTACTTTAGGTTAGGTTAGATTAGGTTAGTACTTACCAGGCAGCGGGAGGCAGGCGGGACGCGAGAACCACATGTGTGTTTTGACTTTATGGCTAAGCTTGAGGAGGCCGATGTCGTTGTTGTAGGTTGTCTTGTTGAAGTCTGGGTGGAAGATGGAGTAGACCGGCTCGTATTCCTCGCTGCGGGTCTCGATCGGGAAGCTCCGGATGTGTTCCCCGACCGTCACGCGCAGGTTGTGAATGCTGACCCTGCGCAGACACCACAGAGAGAGAGAGAGAGAGAGAGAGAGAGAGAGAGAGAGAGAGAGAGAGAGAGAGAGGTTAATTCAGAGCAGTGACGAGATATAAATGTCCTGGGGCGCATTTTTACCTTGAGATTCGTGTACGATTAGACCATTTTATTGACATCAGGAAGGATCTATGGAAGTCAGAGGATTAATGGCCACAGTCTTCACTAATCTAATCCCCCCACATAAGTTTCTGAAGCTGTATAAAATCACCAAATAGTAAGCAGAGTGAATATGGAACTCGTTAGGGTACTGAAGTCGGTAATTCTGTACAGAGGCGAAAATTAAGAGACATTATGCACGGACGAGAAGCAGGGCGTAGACAAGAGAAATTGGAAGATAATTCTGAGCGATGACAAGAGAAAGTGATTAATTCTACGTAGGGACAAAAGAGAGAAGAGGGATTAGTCATTAGTGTAGTGTGTGTGTGTGTGTGTGTGTGTGTGTGTGTGTGTGTGTGTGTGTGTATGGTCAGTGACAGAGTGAAGTCTTTATTACAGTCGTCAAAATGTTGGGTTGGCTTTGAGTAATTGAAGGTGTGTCTGTCTTACGCTCGCCAGCCCCGCGCCAACCGCCAGAACATTGCTGTGGCTTAGAAAACGTCTTAGAATGTTCTTCTAAAACGTCCGGGGGGGATAGGGGGGAGGGAGGAGCCTCATCAGTAGTGGTGAACCCACGTACTGGTCACTGCCTTGCTATTATTATTGTTATTATCATTATTATTACTATTATTATTATTATTGTTATTATTATTATTATTATTATTATTATTATTATTATTATTATTATTATTATTATTATCATTATCATCATTATTATTATCATTATTATTATTATTATTATTATTATTATTATTATTATTATTATTATTATTATTATTATTATCACTTATTGTCGTTTATGTTGCAGTCACATTATTGTTATTCCATGTTACTTGTTAATCTCAATCTATCAACAATTTTTTAAGTGAAGTTTTAAAGATAATAATTAGATTTTGAGTAATATGATCCTGAAAGACAAGAGAGAATGTAAAAAAAAAAAAAATGGAATAAAAAAGATAGTTGTAATGCAGATTATCGCTTTAGAACTGTGTTGGCTCAGAGAGAGAGAGAGAGAGAGAGAGAGAGAGAGAGAGAGAGAGAGAGAACCCTATTACTTAATCTGCAGTATCGTCTTCTCTCACACGGAATGGACTAGTGGTGGCAAAACAGACTTAGCAGACGCATAGGTGTCGTAGGACCTATTCTGACACACTGCTCGCTGCACCTCGACCACTTTAAAAGGCGTTTGTTGAAGCTAGACTGATTTTTTGGGTGTCTGTACGTTTGTAGTGAAAGATTATCAATATTTATAGATTATACACAGGAGAAGCACTCTTGAGAACCCGATTGATCAGCTCTGTGGCCTTAGAAAATAGTAGTATTGAGGGAGCAAAACTTTTCTAATGGTAACTTAGATGGATTTCTAAGGATGTTTTTAATCCCTCCAGTACCATGACGCGTTTCCATATTCATTCTGCTTACTATTTGATGATTTCATACAGCTTCAGAAACTCATGTAGAGTATTAAAATAGTGAAGACTGGCCATTAATCTTCTGACCTTCATAGATCTTTCCTAATGTCAATAAAATGGCCTAATCGTATACAAAAATCTCAAGGTAAATATGTATCCCAGTACTAAAGTTAAGGTCCCAGTGACAAATTAACCTCACTTTTCTACCAAACGAACATGATAAACACTTGCGAGAACATTGCTAATAATCTCTGTGGGCATTCAAAATAGTCGTGGTGAGAGCAAAATATTTCAGAATACTGGCCCTGCTATTAATCACCTGGCATTGACTCCCTTGCATGCTGGCACTCAGTCACTCACCCTCTGATGCAGTGCGCGGCGGTCAGCACGTAGCGGTCGCTGATCAGAGTGCCGCCGCAGTAGAAGTGGCCCTTGTACAGCAGCGCCACCTGCCACGGGTACTCGTTGAACTCTGCGAAGTTGCCGCCCACGACCTTAGCACGGCGGTTGGGCAGACCACACGCTGTAAGGGCAACGCCGCCACCACCGCCACCACAACCACCACGCCTTGTTAGTTGTATGGTAATTGTTGGATCTCTCTCACGTGGTATTGAGTGTTTATAGTATATACAGGCAGGGTTGGCTTTAGTTGTGTACAGTTGCCCCAAGTGTTCATGTCCAGAAGTTCAGTGACATTAATATTGAGTAGAATTGTATGGAAGGACATTTACTGAACTGCCGTGCTCATATATCAAGAACTTTTAAGAAATATGAGACGAAACTGACGCTGTGATAGGTGAAGATAACTGGCAGATGTTTGTTTTGTTATGCTATCTCTTGATCTTCTTTATCTAATTAATTTATTGATTGATTTTCTAGAATAAGACAATTTCTTAGGCCAACTGCACTATCAGAAAAATACTTGCAGAAAGGAGAGAAGGGACATTAACAAATCATGACAAAGTATAGTATAGAATATTGTTTTACATCATGGCACAGAACACAACGTATATACATGACATGGAGAGTGCTTCGGTATTTACAAGTGTTACGTGTGTGTACAGTCTGTTGTTGTCCGTGATTGCGGCTTGTTTGTCTGTTTGAGTGTACGTATGT
>NC_059304.1:19486174-19491174 GCF_017591435.1 Portunus trituberculatus
TGTTATAGAAGTTGAAGGCTGTGTGTGTGTGTGTGTGTGTGTGTGTGTGTGTGTGTGTGTGTGTGTGTGTGTGTGTGTGTGTGTGTGTTCGTAACTTTACATATTTATTTATTTATTTACTTGTTCGTCGAAGGAAGGAAATTAATCTGTCTTGAAATTACAAGCACAACAAAATTTCTGGATCAAATTAGACTGGATTAGATTGAAACTATATTATGCAAGCCTCTCTCTCTCTCTCTCTCTCTCTCTCTCTCTCTCTCTCTCTCTCTCTCTCTCTCTCTCTCTCTCTCTCTCTCTCTCTAGGCATCATTTTTCATTTGTATAGTTTTTTTTCCTCCATTTGGTTTTTTTTTTTCTTCCTTCCCACTACATTTGTCTATTTTTTTTCCCTATTTTCTTTATTTTCATCCTGCATTCTGTCTTCTGCATATCTCTTATTATATTTTTACCACTTCTCATCCATTTTTCTTCCATCTTCCTTCCACTCCTTGTCTTCTCCGTACGCTCCTCCTATCCTTCTCTTCTCCCTCTCTTTCCCCTATTCTCCGCCTCCTTTCTCTGTTTCTTCACCCTTTTTTTTCTCTCCTTTTCTTTCTCCCTACTCATCTTTCTTCCTTTTTTTCCTCTCTCCTATTCTTTCTCCTTTTTTTTTTCGTTTTCTTTTTGTTTCACCGTTTTTCTTCCTTTCTTTTTTATTTTCTTTATCGCTCTTTTCCTTCTCATTTCAATCCACTTCTCTTTTCTCAATTTTCATCTCATTTCTTAATTTTTTGCCGTTTTTATTTTTCCCTTCCCTTTCTCCCTTCTTTCCTTCCTCCCTCCCGTCCTTCTCCTTCTCTTCTCCCTCCTCTTCTTCTTTCCTCTATTTTCTTCTTTGCTTCTCTTCGTTTACTTCTTCCTTTACTCCCTCTTTTTTTTCTATCCCTCTTTTCCTTCTCATTTCAATCCACCTCCATTTCTTTCCTTTCCTTCTTTTCTTATATTTCTTTCCTTTCCGCTCTTCTCTTTCTTTTCGTCTCATTTCTTCATTTTTCCCACGTTTACACCTCTACACCTCCCTTCCTCCTTGTCTTTCCTTCCTCCCGCCCTTCCTTCTCTCTCCTCTTCCCTTCTCCCTCCTCTTCCCGTTCATTAAGCCTTTATCCTTCTCCCTGTGCTTGGATTAAAGTGCCCTGTATAGTTCCTCACGCCCAAAGCAAACCCTTTCGTCTTCCCATTGTAAATATCCATCCCCGTGTGTGTGTGTGTGTGTGTGTGTGTGTGTGTGTGTGTGTGTGTGTGTAAGAGGAAGTTTAACCGACTTATTTTTAGAGAGAGAGAGAGAGAGAGAGGGGGGGGGTGAGACGAATTTCCTCTCATTTATTCACTCACAAACAGGTTTCGTGTTGACGGTGAAGCTTCGCAAGTTACCTCGGCTCTCTCTCTCTCTCTCTCTCTCTCTCTCTCTCTCTCTCTCTCTCTCTCTCATCAGATAAAAGTGAAGGAAGAAAGGAATAAAGGAAAGAGGAAAGGAAAGAAAGAGAGAGAGAGAGAGAGAGAGAGAGAGAGAGAGAGAGAGAGAATTTGACAAAGACACAAGAAAGAAGTAAGTAAAGAAGATAGAGGACGAAAAAGAGAAAAAGAAAGAAGGAAAGAAGGAAATTGAATAAAATGTCAATGAAAAGAACAAACGGAGGAAAAGGAAAAGGAAAGGAGAAAAGAGAACAATGAAAGGAGGACAGCAAGAGAGAGAGAGAGAGAGAGAGAGAGAGAGAGAGAGAGAGAGAGAGAGAGAGAGAGAGAGAGAGAACAGGAAATTAAGATAAGTGATAGATTGGGAGAATAAAACGAGGATGGAGAAAATGAGGGAGAGAGAACGGAGAGGAAAAAGAAGAGGAGGAGGAGGAGGAGGAGGAGGAGGAGGAGGAGGAAGTAGCATTGGTTACAAAAAGAATAGGAAAAACTTAGCGGATGACAGTTACCTTAATATATACTTTTTTCCTGCAATTGTTGTGAATGGAGAGAGAGAGAGAGAGAGAGAGAGAGAGAGAGAGAGAGAATATTTAAGTCATTTTGAATATTTTTATTTATTTATTTGTCTTTTCGTATGAAGGATTTTTTTTTTTTTTTTTTTTGTATATTCGCTGGTTATTTCTTCTTCCCTTCCTTTCCTCCTCCTCCTCCTCCTCCTCCTCCTCCTCCTCCTCCTCCTCCTCCTCCATCAACAACAACTACTACTACTACTACTACTACTACTACTACTACTACTACTACTACTACTACTACTACTACTATTCTGTTTTTATCCTTTTTTTCTCTTTAGTTTATATTATTTTTTCAAAACGCTTCTTTTCTGAGACTGTGTTAGGAAATGGAACAGGCCTCGTGGATTCTTGCAGCCTCCCATAGATTGTTAGGTTCCTACGACTGTGTGTGTGTGTGTGTGTGTGTGTGTAGATGGTGGGAAGCAGATCTCACGAGGGTGTTGCTCTCTCTCTCTCTCTCTCTCTCTCTCTCTCTCTCTCTCTCTCTCTCTCTCTCTCTCTCAGAGTAATATTAATCGCTGTAATAGGATTAATTTTATTATGGTTGCCCAATTTCTTCAGTCCTCGGTAGTATAGTGGTTAGTATCCCCGCCTGTCACGCGGGAGACCGGGGTTCGATTCCCCGCCGGGGAGGATAATGCTTTTGTCACACTGTAGTGGAAGTACCTGAGCCCAAAATGGCGTGGTGTGCTATGTTCTATTCTTTTCACACACACACACACATTACACACGTTATTTCTCTCTCTCTTTATCTCTCTCTCTCTCTCTCTCTCTCTCTCTCTCTCTCTCTCCACACAATTATTTAAAAGAAAAGTTTATCGAATTCTTTAAAAAATGTAACAAATAGTAAAAAATAATGACAATGATGATGATGATGATGATGGCAGTACTTGGAACATGGGGAGTCGTGTGTCATGCTCCTTACAATCCTTCAATGCTCAGTCATGCGCCAGTATTAAGACTATGACGGCCCTTCCTCTTCTGCCTGATTCCCTGCTTTCGCTTGATTCACCACGCGTTCCTCTCATCAACATTCCCTTCCTTCTCTAACTCTTCTCTTTTCCCTTTAAACTTTTTTTTTTCTCCGTCTTTCATTATTTTTTTTCTTCCTTCCTTCCTTCCTTCCTTCGTATTTTTCTCCTTTCGTCGTCTTCTCTTCTTTTGTTTCCTTAATTTTCTCTTCTTCCCTTTACGTTTATTTTCCTCCGTCTTTCATTTGGTTTCTTTTCCTTTATTTTTCCTCCTATCTTTTTCCTTTATTTTTTTCCCTTTTCATCTTCTCTTCTTTTATTTTCTTGTTTTTCTCTTCTTCCCCTTACTTTTTTTTCTCTTCTCGTCTTCCATTTCGTTTCTTTTTCCTTTGCGTTCTTCTTCTTTCCTTTCTTCTTCCTTTGTCTTTGTTTCCTCCTTTCGTCTTCTCTTCTTTTGTTCTCTTGCTTTTCTGTTCTTCTCTATTTTTTTTTTCTCATTTCATCTTTCTGTTGGTTTCTTTCTCCTTTATCGTTTTTTTTTTCTTTCCTCTCTTCTTCCTTTGTCTTTTTTTCTCCTTTCGTCTTCTTCTCTTCTTTTGTTTTCTTGCTTTTCTCTTTCCTCCAATCTCTCCTTTGGTTTATTTTCCTTTTCCGTCTTTTTCTCTCTTCTCTTCTTTCTTATTCATTATTTTTCTTTTGCCTTTCTTATTCTTTCTTCTCTTTTTTCCTGTTTATCATTTTACTTCCACCTTCTCTTGTCATCTTTTTTACCTTTCTTTTCATCTTCTCCTATCTATTCTTCTGTTTTCCATTCTTATCTTTCATATTCCTTTTTATCACCACCTCTCTTCTCCTTTCTCATATTTTTTTCCCTTTTCCCTCCTCCCTTCTTTCTTTTTCTTTTTTTCCTTTTCATCCTCTTCTTTTCTTCTTTCCATTCGTTTTGTATTCTTTTCTTCTTTCTATCATCTCTCCTTTTCTTCTTTTCATTTTGTTTTCTTTTATCTCTTCTCTGTTGTTTTCTTCAATTTTCCTTCTATTCCTTCTCTCTCTCTCTCTCTCCTTTATTTTTCCATTTATGTCTTCTATTGTCCTTTCTTACGAGTACCTTCCCTTCTCTCGTTGTCAGGTTTTGGTTGTATGTAAACTAAAAAACATCTTCTCGCAACCTTCTAGTATAATTTCAAGGTTCAATATAGCGCAACGTGATTTACTGAGGAGAGTTAACGCTAAGTAATGTCTTGTCGTTCGTGTCTTTCCTGCGATGTGTCTCTCTCTTGTGACGCTTTTGGTTCAGTCAATCACTCGCTCACTCAGTCTCATAGTTAACCAGTTCTTTCGTCTTTCCAGATCATCATTTTTACATTTTTGTTTGCTATCGTGATCGTGTTGGCCCTTCAGTACTGGGACACATTTTTACCTTGAGATTTGTGGACGATTAGGCCGTTTTGTTGACATTAAGAAAGGTCTATGGAGGTCAGAAGATTAATGGCTACTGTCTTCACTATTTTAGTTCCCTCCCACACAAGTTTTTGAAGCTGTATAGAATCACCAAACAGTAAGCAGAATGAATATGGAAACGCGTCATGCTAATCTAAGGGGTTAATGAAATGTCTCGTGTTGATAAAAAAAAAAGAAAGAAAAGAAAGAAGGAAAGCAAACACCACACACTGTCTTCACTTGATTTCATAGCACCAACATGTGAGAAAAATGAAGAAGTAATAGGGGAAACAAAGGAATGATGAAAGGAAAAAATGATAAAGTTATGAGAGAGAAAAGAAAGTAAGGAGGTGAAAGGAGACCAATAAAGATGAACGAGGGAAGGAAAAGGAAAGTAGAGACGATGAAGAAAAGTAAAAAAAAAAAAAACTGTACAAGGGGAAGAAAAGGAAAGAAAAAGAAAGAGGAGATGAAAGAAGATAAAAAGACAAACAACAAAACAAGAAGAAAAGATAAATAAAAATGTACGAAGGGAAGAGAAGAGAAGATGAAAAGATAGACAAGA
>NC_059304.1:19496174-19531174 GCF_017591435.1 Portunus trituberculatus
CAGGGAGGTGGTGAGGCGAGACTGTAAGATGTGCGGTATCAACAAAGAAAGTAGGTATCAATATTTCCGGTATTCTGATAAGTTACGGTTCGATACGTAAACATAACACCGATATACCACTATTTCCTTAAATACCGGTAATACCAATATATAATAGTTTTTTTTTCGTTTATTTAGCATTTTCGAACAGCATGTAAAAACAATCACACAAGGTAGTTTTAGGTGACTTTTAAAGGTGCGTCACTGATCTTATCCTTGTGGTGACGTGACATCAGAGAGAGAGAGAGAGAGAGAGTGAGTGAGATTACCACATTGAAACCCTGTATTGGAGTGGTTACGCGAAGCTCGTTATTGTATGCGGTGTCATTCTCTGTACCTGAACCACGTGGCGCCTGAATTAACATTGTACTCAGGATTTGTATCAAGGCGAAGGTTGGTGTGTGTGTGTGTGTGTGTGTGTGTGTGTGTGTGTGTGTGTGTGTGTGTGATGAAGGAAACTGCTGGTCGAGAAAGTGAGAGGAAAAGAAGAAAGTATTGAGAAAGTGACTATAGGACAGTAACACGTGCGCCAGTAGTATTGGTGGTGGTAGGAGGAGGAGGAGGAGGAGGAGGAGGAGGAGGAGTGATATCATTAAGTGTAATTATAAAGACAGACAAATGACATTAATGAAACGGTTGGTATAATGCACACAGTTTTCCATTGACCAAACCATTCCATGCTGTCAAACTCAATGAACGCATTTTGATTTAGCTTTCAGGGTGCGAAGATAGAAAAACGAACACCTCAGTTACAGAAATGGAGCTGAATTTTTTATTACCAACACACACACACACACACACACACACACACACACACACACACACACACAACTTTCAAAACCCCATAATTGAATCTACATTGGGTTTTAATTGTGCTAACGGTTCCAGTGACATGAACCATATTTCGCCATTATTACGAAGGGATAAGCACGTGTGAACCCGATTAATCATTTCTATGGGCTTTCAAAATGGTCGTGGTGAGAGAGTAAGTAGAGCGTTTCTGAGTACGGACCCCTAACACACACACACACACATACACACACACACACACACACACACGTTGAAATTTGAGACGAGGGTGCAGAGTTCCCGAGTAGATGGATGTATCAGTAAGCACAGCGCAGGTGGAGTAAAAGCAAAGAGAGGTGGGCGTGTTAGGAGCAGGTGGACCGCTTTGCCTTACCACCCTCAACAGCCTCCAGCCTCCACACGTGTGCCACCCCTACCTCTCCTCCCCGCCAGGTGTGTCCCCTCCCACACGTGTGCCGCACTCCCCATATTAACGACAGGTGGCGATTTTCTGGCCACGTTAGGCTAAGATATGACATGTTAGCATTTTCACCTTTACATAATTTGCTTTAGAAAACATACGCGGCTACACATGTAAGAAGTGGAAAGATTAAAGTGTATATGTAATTTTCAAGATAATATCAACAGTGTGTCTATTCTAGTGTCTATTCTAAAGTCGCTCCTGGCTCTCGGTCTGTATGTGCTCCGGACGAATGCGTGTATTTTTATTTATTTTTTATTTATTCATTTATACTATGTGGGCTTTTCACGGGAATTTATGGACTAAATTTGTGGAACCATGCGTGCTTTGGGGTCCGAGGGATCTCCAAGCGCACGGGTTCGAATCCTGTCCACGGTCTGAGTGTAGGTTGGGCTTCCTCACTCGGGACAACGATTTCCTAGCGGGTGAGCTTTGAGATAGGAGGTACCACAAAAAGATACCCCTTTAGCCCATAAACTTCCATGAAAAGCCCACATAGTATAAATAAAAAAAAGGGGAGGAGATACTGTTTAGGGTAGTTCTAGTTGTCAGATCTTGAGGAAAACCGTGAGCTGTCTTTGTGGGAAGTGTGTGGATGAAGAGTAAACAAGACTTAGTATTATTCACATCAAGTCAATTGTCTCACCAAAAAGCTACAATATATTCTGAACACGGGGCCTCTTTAGAGTAGACAGACTATAACCACTAAGGATTGCTACTAGTGATGTGTTGCCTTTAACACAATTTGTCTTTGTTTGTGGTCATTGCAACTGTTGGTGATTTTGAGGTGTGATTGTATTAGAGAGAGAGAGAGAGAGATGGATGTGGTCATTGCAACTGTTAGTGATTTTGAGGTGTGATTGTATTGAGAGAGAGAGAGAGAGAGAGAGAGAGAGAGAGAGAGAGAGAGATGTGGTCATTGCAACTGTTAGTGATTTTGAGATGTGATTGAGAGAGAGAGAGAGAGACTATGTTATAATACACTTTCACCTTCTTTCAGGGCGTGTTTAGGGGTAATGGGGAGAGGAAGATGCTTTCACTGAGTGGTGGTGGTCAGCTTTTTACTATCATTTATTTTTGTTTTACTGTTGTTTTCACTTTTCATTCATGGAGTGGTTAGAAACTTACACACACACACACACATACACAGTTTATATTTTTCCATCTTAGTTTTTTTCTAGTTTTTTTTCATTATTTTTAAACATTAGAGGATATTAATATTTTCGTAATTCTTTGTAAAGTTACTCTATATTTTATGTTTCAATCTTTTCTAAACTTTAAATTGTAATATATTTTCTAATTATTCTCGGGGATTTTATTTATTTTTCCACACTTTGAATTTGAAGGATGGAAATCAATATCAAAACTTACAAATCTTCGTTTATTTCAGTCATACAATAGAAAACCCTCCTCAACACTTCACAAAATATTACATCGGTAAGAAAACTTTACTACATGGTGGCTCTAAACTTGTGTGTGTGTGTGTCTTCACTTACCTCTGTTCATTCCTTGCCTTTCCTTCCCTGTCTCCTTTTTAACTCAGGATATTAATCAGGTGTTAATATATTCTAACCTATTCTCTTTTGTAGTAAGCGATTATCTTTTCTTTATTTTTGTGTAAGTCTGAACGAAACACACAATTTTTTTTTTTTTTTCACTTTGTTTAAATCAAGGTTGTGTTTTATTCTTTTAAATTTCTGGCAACTTTCAACTTACCATGCTTCATATTTTGATCTACAGAATTTGATGATGTTCCTTCCTTTTCCAACATGCATTTTCCACAACTTTGCTTTGATATTGTACGTTTTCTTTTCTGCATTCGATATTTTACTTTCTTTTGTGCACTCGATATTTTACTTTCTTTTGTGCACTTTCTCATAATTTCACCGCATTTCTGTTTATTATTTCTTTCACCACCTAAGCATTTTTCCCCTCCTCGTTCTTCAGTGTACTATCTCTTATCAATCTTATTCTATTTCTCTCTTTCAAACTGTATAATTTCTCACAAGTTTGCTAAAGTATGTTGCATTTTTCTTTTTATCTTGGGTTTTATTATCCATCACAGCCACATTCCCCAATTGACTGTTATCATCATTAGCTTCCTCTATTTTCTTTTCAGGTACCTACACTGAGGAATGGAGGAATGTTTGTCAGGCCACTCACAGTTTTGTAACTAGGTATAGTCTTGGGACCTTGTTGTTGAGAAGGTGTGGTTTGGACTTGTGGTGGTGGTAATGTAGAAGTAGATGCAGAAGGACAGCTTTGGTGGTGATAGTGGTAGTTGTAAGAGTTCTAGTGAGAGTAGCTGACAGGTTCTCTTCACTTTCTCCCTCATTATCTTAAAGAGCACAGTAATGTAATGGAAGTGATAGTTTACGTTGAAATAATTTTTTATAGCCATTTTTTTGGTTTCTTCACCACCTCAAAAAGCAAGAGACCACCATCTCAAAAAGCACAGTACACAGTAGACATAATATTTCCTCATCATTGCTTGCCAGTGATAATGGTGGTTGTAGAAGACCTGTGCAGTGTTACCCTTACTGTGCTCCAGCCAGATGTGGAATGTTGTTATTGTTTACAGAAATCATACTAAATATAAAGCTTGTGTTCTTAGCTTGGTTTCTTGTACATTTTTCAAAGGCCAGAAGTTACAAGTAGCTAGAGACCTTTTTATATTTTTCAAAGGCCAGAAAATATAAGTAGCCAGAAATTACTTGTGATGATTTTTTTCTGATTGATGATGTAAAATCCATGTTGAACTATATAGAACTAGAATCATAAAAACACCTTTGAAAACTAGGAACTTCCAACCTGTCAATAACAAGGTTGACACAGAAATCTCCAAGAACACAGTATGTGCTGAGGAATTGATCTTAACCTCTCCAGTACCATGACGCATTTTCATAATTATTCTTCTTGCTATTTAGCGATTTTATACAGCTTCAGAAACTTATGTGAAGATTAAAATAGCAAAGACTCTGTTCATTAATCACTCTTCCTAGATCCTTGCTATGTGAATAAAATGTATCCCAGTACTGAAGAGATTAAGGACAGCCATGAGAGGGAGGGGCTGGGGGGGATCAAACTTCTGATCTCACTCCCAGGAAGCACAAGTTGGTATGTTACTAAATGGCCCGAGATCAACAAGATTAGAGTGGATTCTGGTCAGCCTTGCCTGTCCTTCTACTACAAAATATCAAGGGCTGGTGTTGTCCTGGATGAAGGGTTTAATTAACTTTTTATTTTAAGTGTCTGTTTTGTGAGATCTTGAGATGTATAACTTGAAATTTTTTTCTGAGTTAGATATTAATTTTTCCTTGGTTAGAAATGTTATACAACTACTAAATGTGTTGCCCTATGCATTTTTACTAAATAAGCAAATACTACTCTGTTCACTGTAATACATACAATGGCATTATCTTATCAATGTCACGGAATACATAAGTATCACTGTAATACAGATTTACATTGCATTATGCTATCTTATATATGAATATTGGTTGTGATGAAGTAAAGTAATTCTGAATGAAACTTCAGAGTTGATTTTAATGTCGCACTGTGAAATCCAATGCATCACTGTAACTCGTCAATGTTGTTAACAAGTGTGATCAACAACACAGTCAGCTGTGAACACATTCTTCACATAAGCAGCCTTTTCTCTCAGTGGTATCAAGACCACCAGCCACCAGAAGAAAACTTGGGTGAATAATTCATGTTTAAAAATGCCAGAAGCAATCTAAGAGTCATTTATTACAAAAGAAATGCAATTCTCAAAGTGATAATTGTTATGAAAATTTTTGTGTCAAGAATTCTGGAACACTGCCATTTGTTCAGCATTCAGTGGAGAAAGCTGGCTTTTCATGTGAAATAAAAATGTGCATCACCAGCCGAGACAAAACGTACTCCTACAAGTAGAGACCAACAAGGACTGTATCCTTAAATGTTTGTGCATCTTATCTGGACTGCTTTCACCAGACTGCAGTGAGCTTTGCTTTCAAGGGCATTTTCATAATTGATAAGTTATACAACACATCTGCATCATCAATGCAAAATACACCCATGAAAACCTGAAAAATCACCTGTGGCTTTAGAAAACAGTCCTCAGGCAAGCACAAGGCACTTCAGAGACACAAACCCATGTGACAATGAAATAGGACAGCAGGTTACAGATGGAACTTCGTGGCAGGTGTGTGAATGGCAAGACAGTGGCAGTAGGTGTAGTGGTGATGGGGTTGAACCTTTACTGCTCCTCTACCTTGGCATGGCCTCAACTTCTTCCACTGTTTCTGGGAGGTGCATCTTGTCAGTCTCCGGAAGCAGCAGAGCCAGCAGGCCGGCAGCCACGGAGAGTAGGCCAAACACAGTGGATGGCACAGCGTAGTGGAAGTCTCCCTGTGGTGGTGAGAGTTGGGAGTCAAGGAGTGTTTGGAAGAAAAGTGAGAACAATAAGAAAGAACAGAACAATGAGGAAGAAAGTAAAGGAAGAATGCTTCTTACTTTTCTTCACTAACAATGTGTGTGTATCTATCATAGTATATACATCAATGTAATAATATACATAGTGAAATTAGAACAAGTAACACATTAATAGATAGGTCTTGGGATCTACCATTGATAATCACAAGACATGGAATTACTGCTTATCCATTATTTTCATCTCTCTCACATGGGTAAGCAATAACTACAGAGGAATTTAGCTGAAAGGTTGCACATAAGTGTGGGGAGATTGGGATGAATCATTTGATGTCTGGTGTTGTACTGCTCAGTGCCCATAACTTCCAGCCTGACTTGATGGAAAGCAACATCAGTGACTCGAGCTGTCTGTTAGGAGCGACGAGGAGCAGCAATAGCAGCAGGACAGCAATGAGGAGTCTGTGCAGCACTGGTGAGGAGCACTATCCCTCACTACTGAGTTGCCACCCCAGTGCACTGCAGGGATGGCATGCAGGTGCTAACACTTGAGCTGCAGGTGGGAGGTCTCCCACTCCTAGTGTATAATATAAGTAAGAGCCAGCAGTATCCACTGGAGGCAGGAGAGCTTCTCACCCTCACCTCCCACACCAACCTCCTTGTGGCAGATGACTTCAACACCCACCACCCCATGCTGCAGTCACCATCCCCAGCCAACGAGACAGGCTGCACTGCTCTGAGAGGTCACTCACATCCAACTCATCAACACATGTGAGGCCATCCACAACCACAGGGGAAGGCTTGACCTCACTCTGGTGTCAGGTGCTCGCTGATGGAGCCACGTAGCTTGGCAGATGCACCCCACCCTCACCAGCGACCACTTCACTACCCCAGTGATCCCCAAGCCTGTTCTGGGACATCAGGAGAGCCAACTGGGCCAAGTTTCAAGCCTCCCTATACAAGTGGTGGACCACCTACTAGCCAACTAACAACATCCACTGGCAGGAGAGGGACCTGACTGGTGACATTCTGAATGCAGCCAACTCAGCCAACCATAGAAGAGTCATGCACTGCTGCCAATGGCCAAACTGGTGATTTTACAGCAAGGAGGTGTGGAAATACAATTACTGCATTAACATTCACAGGAAGCTCTATGAGAGGCACCCCAGTGCCACCCCACCAACTTGAGACTTTTGCAGGATGTCATTGTCTGCGTGTGTGGCAAGTGTCCCTGAGGGCCAGGAAGGCTAAGTGGTTGGAGTGGTGCTCCACTTCCAGCTACCATATATCCTTAGGCCAACTCTGGAGAAGTATGAGGATGGCGTCAGGCGCTGCCCGACCCCACCCACCCATACCCAAAACAGCTGACTGAGAGGCTTGTTATTGTCTTAACAGCGCGAGGTTGCAGTGACCAGCTTCCACTGTGCATACATTTTCTCCAGCAGCAGTTCCAGCTGCACCACAGTGAGGTTGTCGAAGAGGCAATGAGAGGAACCAGCCTTTCTCCCTCCAAGAGCTGGTGAAAGTGAAGAGGAGAGGCGGGGACAGACAGCGTGCTTTACTTTGTGCTGGCTGGTGCTGCTGACCATGCTCAATGCATTGTGGAAGATAGTCTGCCTGCAACCAGCATGGAAGGAGGCTGACATACAACCCCTCCCAACCCGAGTGAGACCACCAAGCTCAGGCTCTCTCTCCTTTCTCAGCTGCACAGCCAAAAATGGCTGAGATGATGGCTGCAGTTGCACTTTCCTTAACTCTACCAAAGTAACAACCCCCTTTCATTAAAAAGTATTAGTAGGTCTTGAATAAGTAAGATGCTAAAATTAATTCATCCTCCCATTAACCACCAACCAATAAATAAAACACCCTTCCTTTCTTCTAACCCCAGCACTGTAACACCCTTTATTCCTGCTGGAGGCACATCCCAGTAACAACACACATTCTCTCACCAGGAGGTCAACAATGAAGGAGCCAAGGCAGATCCTATCCTGGCACACATGGAGGACGTCCCCACTGCAATGTTCCTCACTCCTGTTGGCACCAATTCAGCAGAGTAGATGTATGCCACTCCAAATGCCGCTGAGTTGAAGAACTTCCCAACTGTAGCCAGCGTCATGTTCAACCACACCATTTCTGTGTGTAGTGGGAAGGGCAGTGTTATTGTCATGGGAGATAGTGGTAATGAGGAACAGGTGGTACTATGAGAGATAAATGAGAGAACTAGACTGATTGATTGAGGAAAACTTGGGAAAAGTGTTATGGGGGAATCTTGCAGTGTTAAGTGGCTCTTATACATACAAATTAAGGTTGATGGTCTAAAGATATGGAAAAAAAAGGAGAGGAGAAGGCATAGCAGTGGATGTTAGGGATACATCATTATGTTATTATGTATTAACAGTATAATCAAAACAGATAGCAAAACAGTCTCAAAGAGTGGATAGTAAGGAAGTATCAGGATCCTTATTAGTGTGCAGCACTGTTGTGCTACAATGGGTAACACTGAAGCTAAGGAATTTCTTAAAGATAATTCAGGATATTTTTTTTAAACCAGTAATCTTAGAATCCACAATGGAAAACAATATTCTACCTTAATTCTAACAAACAGGGAGGAAATTGTTACAAAAATAGGTAAAGGCGACCACGGTGAAATTACGGTAGGTACAAATTAATATGGGTTGAAGCTTTTAAAAAGCAAAATATTAGAAAAGTACCCAATATTGAAGGATTAGAAAGGTTTGAGTGGAGTTCATCTTTAGAAATGGATGAAATAGCAATAGTGCCATAAGCATGAAATGGGGGAAAGGTGAAGTCAAATTATTAGAGATATTTTAGGCTAGATGTTAGAAGCCTTGAGGTGGGCTGAATGTTGAAAGATTTTAACTGTTTCTATTAATGAAGGAGTTTCAGCTAGATGAGTGAAAGTATAAAAGTGAAGTGCAAAAACTAGTTTCAAATAGAGGTTTAAGCTGATGAGGAAGAGAAAGGGGGCATCTGACACCAGCCAAGGACAGACAACTGTTTTATAATGATGCTCAGGTGTGAGAGAAATAATAGTAGTAGTGTGGAGAGAGGAATTTTAAATAAGTATAACAAATTAAAAACACTTGAGATACTTTGCAGTAATTTTCTTCCTAATATCATAAACTGAAACTCTTCCTTCTCTTTTCTCTGGATAATACGCACAGCAACACTCAGCACCTTTCCTTCCTTATTCCTAAAGATAACTAACACAGTAACTCTAATATCTTGCTCTGGCACCCACCCTTAGGCACAGCGAGGATGAGGAGACAAGCAGTGCCACAGATGGTGAACAGCACACACAGGTTCAGTCGCCTGCCAAACCTGCAAAGATAGATGGAGTAAGCAGAGGGACAAAGACCAGCTAGGTGAAAGACCAGCAGGTGAGAGCCAAGTGACGTCTTGTGGTGGAATACTGTGACACTGCAGGAAAAACATCACATATGGTCAGGGTTAAGGGAGGCTAAAATGACAAAGGAGAGAAAGGGAAAAGATTTTAAAACTATTAAAATAAAAAGTAAATTAAATCCTTAAGTGAATATAGAAAAGATAGATCTGATGGAGGAGGGGAAGAAAAATATTACATATGAAAAGTGGATGTCAGTTGAGTTAAAGGAGGAAAGAAAAATATTTTGATTTAAAAGACCAAAAAACTTAGGATACTAATTATGACAAAAGCAAAAAACTATTACACAGCAATCATGAAACAAAAGTGGAGTAAAATTTTTAAAACCTGACGTCAATGAAACAAAACAAAATAAATGAAAAATAAAAAAATTTTCTTAATGGGAATAACAAATGTAAAGTCTTTGTAAAGACAAAAAAGAAAACCTTGATTCTGATAAGAAAAAGCAAATGAAAAATACTGTATAAAAATTAGAATTTAAAAAGACTTTAATCATGAAACAAAAAGAAATAATAAAAAGCAAGTAGAAAAAAAATGCTTCAAACTTTAAAAAATTCACAGAAAAATAAAAATACAAACAAGAAAATAAATCTTTCCTATAATAAAACCAAATCTGACCACCCAACAGCCACCAGCAGGACCAGCACCACCAGCACCACCACCACCACCACCTTACTTTTTGAGAGTCCAGCAAACGAGGAAGTATGAAGGGATCTCCACTAGGCCGGAGAGGAAGACAAGGAGGTAGGGCGAGGCATCAATGTTGCCGCCACTGAAGGTGAGGCCATAATACACCATGCTCACCACGAACCAGGCAAAGAAGATGATCAGACAGCGGCGCCTCATGTTCCGGGTGCTGAGGAGTGTGATCTGTGGAGAACAGTCTTTGAGGAGAGGGAAGGAAGAAAAAAGGAAAAGGTTGGGTTAAAATTAGGGTGTGTTCTGATGGAGATGGTTTTTGGTAGAAGGTGCTTGCACGAAGATAAGAAAGGGAAGGGAGTGGAGTAGTTCAATTGTAAGGGGGAAGGTGTTTGTGGGAAGGGAAGGGAGTGGAGTTCAATTGTGAGAGAAAAAAAGAAGAGGTTAGGTTAGGTTGGGAAGGGAGTGAAAGAGTTCAATTTGTAAGGGAAGAAAGAAGTGGAAGTTTAGTTAGGTTAGGTTGTGATTTGCAAGAAAGGGTGTTTGAGTGAAGGCAAGGAAGAAGGGGAAGGTGAAATCAGGTAAGTTAGCTTGTGATTTACAGGAGATGGTGTTTGAGGGAAGGAAGGCAAGGAAGAAGGGGAAGGTGAAGTCAGTCAAGTTATGTTGTGATCTGTGGGAGTGAATGTTTGAGAAGAAGGAGAGAAGTTGTGGGCATTATTAAATCATATTACTTAATCTTCAAACCAGATTGAAAGAAAAATTCAATATACTGTATTGTTAAATCTTAGTAAAAAGAAAGCAAGTTTGCTAGATAAGTACACTGAGTTGTGAGATGTGAGCTGCAAGAGTAAACACTGAAAGGGAGGTAAGGAGTGTTGGGTTGGAGGAAAGGAAAGATGTAAAGGGGGAATATCTGAGAAGGAAAGGGAGAGGGAGTGCAGTTGTGACCTGTATGAGTGGACACAGAGGGAGGTTAACATCTGACGAAAGAAATGGACTAATAAAGTTGTGTGATATGCAGAAATCAACATTTGAGGGTAGGGAAAGGGAAACTGAGTGAAGTTATGATGAGTAGGAATTCATGTTTGAGGAAGGAAAGAAATTAAGTAAATTTTTACCTGTAGAGTAAATATCAGAGGGCAGGAAAAAGAAAATGAATGAAGTTATAAGCTGCTAGAATCTATATTTAAAAGAGGGGAAGGAGAAAGCGAGTTTAGTTGAACTGAGTGTGTTTGTTTGTCAAAGTTTCTATTAAGCAGCCAACAAATGAGTACTTGGTGTATGGCCTCCCATAGTTGTCCATTTACTTACAATGCTCCTGAAGAAGTTGATGAATTTCTCTAAGAAGCCTTCCTGCAACTTCTCACTTTTCTTGCGCTGGACACATGAAAGAAATAGATTAGCAGAGCACACACACACAATGCATTGTACATATAGGAGAAATAATCAAGCTGTGCATTTGATTCCTACAGAGTGACAAGGAGTAATTTTTTCTTTTAATGTAGGAAGGGCAGCAGTAAGGGCAACAAAAATTGCAATAAAAAAAAATAATGAAATGATTGTCAAATTGGTGTAAGATAGGAATCACCATATTTAATTATATAAATTATATAAATTTCTCTATTACTGGTGGGTGGAGAGAGAGAGAGAGAGAGAGAGAGAGAGAGAGAGAGAGAGAGAGAGAGAGAGAGAGAGAGAGAGAGAGAGAGAGAGAGAGAGAGAGAGAGAGAGAGAGAGAGAGAGAGAGAGAGAGAGAGAGAGAGAGAGAGAGAGAGAGAGAGAGAGAGAGAGAGAGAGAGAGAGAGAGAGAGACTTTAATGTTAGGTTCACAGCACCTGCTCAACCAGTGCTTCACATCTCAATGGGAGTAATAATTTTATCAGGTGTCTACTGTATCTGTCTTGACTTCCACTGTTTTACAAAAGATACAACCTTCCTTATGAATGTATATAATGTGTAAGATATTTTGAAGCAACTTTTTTCCCTTTTCTTTCTTTCTTTTACCTTGACTATCTTTTCCACTGCCTCAGACCCTCCTCCTTACCTCCAACTCGAAGCTGTCACGAAGAGTATCCAGCTCCTCCCTTGGTGGCAATGAGGACCTATTACTCTTGGCCACATTCTTCAGAATCTTCATGGCCTCCTCAAACCTCCCCTGCATCATCAGCCACCGTGGGGACTCTGGCAGCACCCTGAGCCACACCCTTGTTAACAGTGCTGCTAGCGGTGCTTATACTCATTCTCATTCACTATCACTTCAAATTTAAAGATAAACTCTGTCAATCTATGGATAAAGAATACTGAAAGATATGGGAAATAAGATAGAAAAGATGGAATGCAGGGAAAATATAGTGAGATGAGGAGGAAATCTCTCTCTCTCTCTCTAGTCAGGATGATGAACATGAAGAGATAGGATTGAGAGAAGAGACTGGTAGAGGGAAGTTAGTGTGAGAAAGGGGAAAATATTATGGAAAATATTATCTCGCAGACTCTGGACGTAAGGAATAGATAGGTTAAGGCCCAGGAGAAGCACCGACATTGTATCTTAGTGTCCACAAAGCATTAACCACCATTAAAAACTAGTGCCTATACTCTTTCTAAAGTACTCACAAAGCATCAGTCAGTCAACAAGAGTAACCTCTCTCTCTCTCTCTCTCTCTCTCTCTCTCTCTCTCTCTCTCTCTCTCTCTCTCTCTCTCTCTCTCTCTCTCTCTCTCTCTCTCTCTCTCTCTCTCTCTCTCTCTCTCTCTCTCTCTCTCTCTCTCTCTCTCTCTCTCTCTCTCTCTCTCTCTCTCTCTCTCTCTCTCTCTCTCTCTCCACCCACCAGTAATAGAGAAGCAGCAGAGCACTAGGGATAGATATGCAGAGCTGAAGGTTCCTCCAATTGTTGACAGTATAGGCAATTCCTGGCAGCAGCATGAAGCCCACAGCAAAGAAGCACTGGTACAGCATGCCCATGGTGGTGCGTCCCTCCGGCCCCACCGTCTCCATCACTGCCGGGATAATTGTTGAAAGGGACGGCAAGATACTTTTGTGTGAAGTGTTTATAAGCATCTAAAGAAAGAAAGATTTAAAAAGGATAGATTTAGAGTTTCTATGTAGTTTTATGGTTGTAGGTGGCTGCAGAACTAGTAGAGATGTCCCAGAGTGATTAGTAATTATGGAAAGGATGTGCCAAATAGTAGTGAAAGTTAATAGTTTTCCAAATAAAGAATTTGTTTTCAAATACAAAGAAAAATGTGCAGTCTTCCAAATAATACATTAGATCTATGGAGGAAATAAAGAGCTAAAAGAACACAACAAACAATAAATATACATTGGAAGACGGGGATGAGAATTAAGAATGAATATAAATAGTTTTGTAAGTAAAAATAAGAAAAAGAGATTAAAGTAAGAGATGAATGAAATGCATCACCAGAGGAAATACAATGCAGAAAGAACACTGAAAAAAAAGAGGAGTAGATAACAATATAGAAAAGGAGGAAGAAAGAATACAGGATAGAAGAGGTCAGCATGTAAAGGAGGCGAGAAGAAGAGATATAAGCATGTATAGAAATAGCTTCTAAATAAAGCAATCAATAGATACAAGAAGAGCATCACCAGAAGAAACAAGGAGTGCAAACCATATAGGTACATACACACAATACATTAAAACACCTCATTTGGTATTAAACCCTTCAGTACCATGACACACTTTCATATACATTCTGGTTACCACGTGGTGATTTTATACAGTTTCAGAAACTCATGTTGGTGGTTAAAATAGTGAAGTCTGTGGCCATTAATCTTCTGACCTACACTGACCCTTCCTAATGTCAATACAATGGTGTAACCATGCACAAATCACAAGGTAAAAATGTGTCCCAGTACTGAAGGGCTTGAAAAACAAAACCGCATAAATTCTCAACTCAATCCTGCTAAAAACAAACCAAAAAAAATACAATCAAATAGAAACAACAACAATCAAGAGCTATACAGTTAACTATCCATTCTTTATGCCCTCAAACAATACATTCCCTTTCCTTCCACCACCACCACCACTACTAACCAATCACAAAGTTAGGGAGGAAGAGGCCCGACCCGAAGGCAGCAACGAGGAACCTGAAGAGGAGGAAGAGGGAGTACTCGGTGACGAAGGCGACGATGATGGCAGACACCACAAAGCCCAGTGCCGAGATGAGGGAGATGGTGCGGCGGCCAAACCTGCAGGAGGCACAGAAGGAGGAGGGATGAAGGATGCAGGAGTGGTGTAGGACATAGGAGGGAGCAATGAGTGGTGCATTACTGGTATTTAAAGTTGTAATGTAGATTTTTCATTTATTTATTTATTTATTTTTTGTGGGTATTTTGGAGAGAGAGAGAGAGAGAGAGAGAGAGAGAGAGAGAGAGAGAGAGAGAGAGAGCTAATAGTATTCTCATATCACTAGAGCTGTCAAAATTTTTTTCTCTCTCTCTCTCTCTCACCATCTTCCTTACCATTATTTCATCTTACATCTTCACCATTCAATCTATCTTCCTATTATCATCTCTCTCTCTCTCTCTCTCTCCTATCTTTATCTCTCTCTCCCTATCTTCATCTCTCTCCCTATCTTAATTATCTCCCACTCCTTCTTTACTACTTTGTATCTCTCTCCTATCTTCCTTCTTTACTACTTTGTATCCTTTCCATACTGCTCTAGTACAACTACCCCAGACAGTCCAAGGCCCTCACAAAGACACAGAGGAGATAAGCAAAGGAGAGTAGCTTGGAATGAGTAGGGTGCAGGAGATAAGAGGTAGAGAACAGTAGCAGGATATTAAGTGCCACTATCTCTTGTGAGAGTAGTACCTTTATCAATGACTTTGGCTTCCTCCTTATCAGTCATTTCTCTTTTTTTTTTTTTTTTTTTTCTTTTTTTCTCTCTCTCTCTCTCTCTCTCTCTCTCTCTCTCTCTCTCTGTCTGTCTGTCTGTCTTTCTCTGGTCGGTCTGTCTGTCTGTCTGTCTCTATCTCTGGTCTGTCTGTCTGTCTCTATCTCTGGTCTGTCTGTCTGTCTCTATCTCTGGTCTGTCTGTCTGTCTCTGTCTCTGGTCTGTCTGTCTATCTCTCTCTCTGGTCTGTCTGTCTCTCTCTCTCTCTCTCTCTCTCTCTCTCTCTCTCTCTCTCTCTCTCTCTCTCTCTCTCTCTCTCTCTCTCTCTCTCTCTCTCTCTCTCTCTCTCTCTCTCAAGAAACATACTTTTGGACTGTCAAGGGCATTATTGTAGTTTGAGACAATGCAACAAGGTTTCTGTATCAATAATTGGGAAAAGCACAGGTGAAAATTTGACTTAATTATTGTCAAACAAGGTCTGGTGAAAGGTCTAGGAATTTTCTGAGGGCATTATCAGTTCTAGAGATAGTTTCAGAAAGATTCTACACTGATAATTTGTCACAAGCACACATGAGAACTTGAGCAATATCTCTGTGAGTCCTGGGGAGGGAAGAAAGCACTTTAGAATACATACAAGCTCGAGTCATTTCCAGTTTCAAGATTCACTCACACATCAAGAGATTACAAACTTGTCATTTGTTGTCAGAATATTCACTCTTACACCCATATTCAGATACGTCTCCCCTCTCACTATGACAATTTTCGAAGGCCACAGGGACAACTAGTCAGGTTTTCAGGACAGTTTCTCCTTTTAATAAACTAGAAATATTGCCAATCTATCACCAGAAGTGCAAAAATACTCTTAAAAAACACGAGTTTCTTCAACTGTAGCCCTTGGAAAGTATTGATGGTGAGAGAGCAAAGCATTGAAGAATACAGGCCTTACATCCATACCAATCTGTAACTACACATCACAAGGCATCAGTCATTCCCTGCATCCCTCATCATCTTTACTCACTTGTCTGCCAGTTCACTGAGCACCACAGCCCCTGCCAGCACACCAGCCATGTATGTGGACTGGATCAGAGACATACGGTACTTGTTACGGCACACCAGCTCCCACTGTGAAGACAAGGAAGATTAGGGATACTGCAGGGAGGCAAGGTGCTAGATGGTGGTGGTAAATAAAGGTGGCAAAGGATATAAAGGATGCTGTAGTGTTGGATACCAGCTTGCTACTACACATCAGCTGCTACTGTGAGGGTAAGGAAAGTTAGGAGTGCTGCTCTTAAAGGGGGTGAGGTAGCGGTGGTAATGGTAGATGGGAGGGTGAGGTAATGGTGGATGAAGAGTGCTTGTAGTGTTGGATACTTGATGGTTCAAGCACGGCTCATATTGTCCTGTCTCCATATCTCTATTTATCTAATTTTTCTTTAAAGTTATACACATTATGTGCTGTAACAACTTCATCACTAAATGCATTCCACTTTTCCACCATTCTATGTGGAAAACTGTATTTTCCAATATCCTTCACACACTGCCTCTTCCTGATCTTCTTTGCATATCCTCTTGTCCTTCCAGCTTCATCTGCCACCACCACCAGGTCTTGCTTGTCTATCTTTTCATATCTTTTCAATGCCATTAACTATTTTATACATTGTTATTATGTTCTTTCTCTTCTATCTTGTAAGATTGGCAGTCCCATTTCATTAAGTATTTCTTCATGTGTTAGGTCTTTATTTCCGGCACCATCTTTGTAGCTATCTTCTAGATCCATGTGTGTGTGTGTGTGTGTGTGTGTGTGTGTG
This sequence comes from Portunus trituberculatus, assembly GCF_017591435.1. Taxonomy (NCBI): domain Eukaryota; kingdom Metazoa; phylum Arthropoda; class Malacostraca; order Decapoda; family Portunidae; genus Portunus; species Portunus trituberculatus. The sequence goes on from NC_059304.1 coordinate 19,512,618, forward strand.
TGTGTGTGTTCACCACGGTCGCCTGCTGGTCACCCAGCCAGTCTTCCCCATTACGAAGCGAGCTCAGAGCTCATAGACTGATCTTCGGGTATATAGGACTGAGACCACAACACACTCCACACACCGGGAAAGCGAGGCCACAACCCCTCAAGTTACATCCCGTACCTATTTTACTGCTATGTGAACAGGGGCTACACATTAAGAGTCTTGCCCATTTGCGCGTGTGCGTGTATATGTATGTGTGTGTGTGTGTGTGTGTGTGTGTGTGTGTGTGTGTGTGTGTGTGTGTGTGTGTGTATATGTGTGTGTGTATATGTGTGTGTGTGTGTAATTCACTGTTTGATCTGCTGCAGTCTCTGACAAGACAGCCAGACGTTACCCTACGGAACGAGCTCAGAGCTCATTATTTCCGATCTTCGGATAGGCCTGAGACCAGGCACACACCACACACCGGGACAACAAGGTCACAACTCCTCGATTTACATCCCGTACCTACTCACTGCTAGGTGAACAGGGGCTACATGTGAAAGGAGACTCACCCAAATATCTCCACCCGGCCGGGAATCGAACCCGGTCCTCTGGCTTGTGAAGCCAGCGCCTAACCACTGAGCTACCGTGTGTGTGTGTGTGTGTGTGTGTGTGTGTGTGTGTGTGTGTGTGTGTGTGTGTGTGTGTGTGTGTGTGTGTGTGTGTGTGTGTGTGTGTGTGTGTGTTGTATTTACCTAGTTGTAGTTTTACAGGGCCTGGGCTTTATGCTCGTGTGGTCCCGTCTCCATATCTACACTTATCCAATTTTTCTTTAAAACTATGTACACTCTTTGCTGATACCACTTCCTCACTCAAACTGTTCCAAGTCTCAACACATCTTTGCGGAAACTAAATTTTTAACATCTCTCAGACATCGTCCCTTCCTTAGTTTCTTACTATGCGATCTTGTGCTTCTAAAGTCATATTCTTCTCTCAGGATCAGTTTCTCATTATCCACTTCATCCATTCCGTTAATCAATTTATAAACTTGTATCAGATCCCTCTCTCTTCTCTGCTCCAAGGTTGGTAGATCCATTGCCTTTAGTCTCTCCTCATATGCCATCCCTTTAAATTCTGGAACCATTCTTGTAGCCATTTTTGTAGTCTCTAATTTTCTTATGTGTTTCTTTTATGGGGAGTCCACACAACTCCTGCATATTCCAATCTAGGTCTTATTTTAGTACTTATCAATTTCTTCATCATTTCCTTGTCCATATAGTGAAATGCTACTCCAATATTCCTTAGCAAATTATACGTCTCTCTGAAAATTCTATCAATATGGCTAACCGGTTGATTATTTTCTTCCATTGTCACTCCCAAGTCCTTTTCCTTTTTACTTTTTCTAGTTCTACTCCATCTCCCATCTTATAGATTCCCACTGGTCGTCTTTCACTTTTTCCCATTTCCATGACATGGCTTTTGTCCACATTGAATTCCATCTCCCATTTTTTGCTCCATTTCCAGATCTTGTTTAAGTCTTCCTGTAGTATTTCACAATCCTCTTTTGTTTAATGACTCTGCACAGTTTCGCATCGTCCGCAAACAGATTTATGTAGCTGTTCACTCCCTCTGGCATGTCATTTATATATACGAGAAAAAGTATTGGTGCCAATACTGACCCCTGTGGCACTCCGCTGTCTACTGTTCTCCACTTGGACTTCATATCTTTAACTATCGTCCTTATTTCTCTCCCCCTTAAGTAATTCTTCATCCATCTCAATGTGCTTCCTTTTAAGCCACCCTTCTCCTCTAACTTCCATAGTAATCTTTCATGTGGCACTTTATCAAAAGCCTTTTTTAGATCTAAATAAATACAGTCAACCCATCCCTCTCTCTCTTGTACTTTATCAACTATTCTAGAGTAGAAACTCAATAAATTTGTCACACATGACCGACCTTTTCTGTGTGTGTGTGTGTGTGTGTGTGTGTGTGTGTGTGTGTGTGTGTGTGTGTGTGTGTATTTATTCACGGTCGCTTGTTGGTCTGGTCACCCACCCAGCCTTCCCCATTACACACACACACACACACACACACACACACACACACACCTGAACCATAACATATGATTCCACAATAAAATTGATATATTACATGCACAGATGAGAAAACCTCGTAAAGTTCAAGTTCATTACCTCAAAGGGAAAGGGGAGGAAAGAGAGGAGGAACAGGGGGAGACCATGGCCAGGGCATTACCATCTGTGAATTTGAGAGAGAGAGAGAGAGAGAGAGAGAGAGAGAGAGAGAGAGAGAGAGAGAGAGAGAGAGAGAGATTGCAGCATGAGAGATTAGAGACAATAAAAAGGAGAGGAGAAAAAAATTGAAACAAAAATGAAAGAGGAAAAAAAATGATTTGAAGAAAATATTGGTAACAAAATTAAACAAGAATGAGAAATGGTTGAAGTAGATTATAAGAAGATGAACGACTAAACCATGACAGAAATAGCAGTACTAGTAAGAAGAGGAGGAGGAAGCAGAAGGTGGTGATGCTGATGGTGGTGGTGGTGGTGGTATATATGAAACAGTGAAAGAGAAAAGAGCAAAAATAAAAATAAAATAAATAAATAAATAAAAAATAATAATAATAATAAATGAATAAGTAAATAAATGGATGAGGTAGAGAATAAGAACAAAAAGTAAAATAATAAAGACACTAAAAGCCAAGGGAGGAAAAGGTGAAGAAAGTACAGGAGCAAATGAAGAAGCAATAGAAGTCACAGGAGACTGAACAAGAAGAGTCAAACAAAGGAACAGAAAACTGAGAAAAAAAGGAGAAAAAAACAGAAGCAAAAGAAGAACAGAAACACGAAGGAGGAGGCAAAGTAGAAGAGTAAAAAGAAAGCAAGAGTAAAAAAAACTAAAAAGAAGTAAAGAATAAAGGGGAAACAAAAGGGGACAGAAAGAAAACAGAACAAAGAGAAAAAAGGATAAAAAAAACAAGGAAATAAAGAAAAAAGGGAAAACAAAAGGGAACAAAGAAAACAGAACAGAGAAAAAAAAAAGTAAAAAAAACGAAAAGGAAATAAAGAATAAAGGGAAACAAAAGGAAACAAAGAAAACAGAACAAAGAGAAAAAAAGTAAAAAAAACGAAATGGAAATAAAGAATAAAAGGTAAACAAAAAGGAACAGATGAAAAAAAGAAAATGAAAAGGACAAAGAATAAAGGAAAACCAAAGGGAACAGACAGAGAACAACACTTTCCCTGTCTTTCCAAAACCAACACATGATCAAACCACATACTTCCTCCACTGCGGTTGTCTCGTACATAGAGTGATCGTACACCCAATTGTTGCATTCAGTTGTGGGCACGCCGGCGATAGGCAGCAGCGGCAGGTCCTCCTCTCGCAGCCCGCCCGCCACCAACCCCGTCCAGTTCCTGTCATAGTATCTGCAGGAGGAGTACGCGCCCTTGCCATCCCACTCCACAACCCTGCAGGAGTGGTGGTGGTGGTGGTGGTGGTGACAGGCAGTTACAAATTTTCAATGAATTGTTATGATTAGAAAGAATTATAGTTAAAATATACTAAAATGGGAAACTATGAAAAAGAACAATGAAGAAAAAAGATTGCAAAGTGTACAAAATTATTACTTGAGGTGTTTAATTAAGTATGATTACAAATGAAAACTGAAAAAAATTACTGATGTTTTATAAATTCAAACATTTACGACGGTAAATAAAAAGGTTATTAACCCCTTCAGTACTGGGAAATATTTTTACCCTGAGTTTTGGTGATGATTATGAGATTTTATTGACATTAGGAAGGGTTTATGCAGGTCAGAAGATTAACTGCCACAGTTTTCACTATTTAAATCCCCACATAAATTTCTGAAGCCGTACAAAATCACCAAATAATAAGCATAATGAATACAGAAATGCGTCATAGTACTGAAGGGGTTAGGGATAAATACAAAACACTACAAGGAATGATAACAAATGATCAAACAGAATAATAAAGGATTCCAAAGGGTGATTAGGACTACAAAAAAATACAAAGGATAAAAAAAAAAAAAAAATAGAGGATTCGAGAGGAAAACCTTAGAGGACAACTACAAGGAGTTAATACAAAAGATAATAGCAAATAACTTCACAAGATACAAAACAAAAATACAATCTTTATAATTCCAAGAAAACCAAAATAAATGAAAGAATGAAAAGTTAAACTGGAAAAAAAGCGAGAGAGAGAGAGAGAGAGAGAGAGAGAGAGAGAGAGAGAGAGAGAGAGAGAGAGAGAGAGAGAGAGAGAGAGAGAGAGAGAGAGAGAGAGAGAGAGAGAGAGAGAGAGTGAAGTGAAGAGCATGAAATGGTAAGGGCAAATTAAAATGAGAGAAGGAGAATAGAGGGAAGGAACATAAAGGGTTTCATAATAGAGAGAGAGAGAGAGAGAGAGAGAGAGAGAGAGAGAGAGAGAGAGAGAGAGAGAGAGAGAGAGAGAGAGAGAGAGAGAGAGAGAGAGAGAGAGAGAGAGAGAGAGAGAGAGAGAGAGAGAGAAGAGAGAGAGGGCAAATTAAAATGAGAGAAGGAGAATAGAGGGAAGGAACATAAAGGGTTTCATAATATGAGAGAGAGAGAGAGAGAGAGAGAGAGAGAGAGAGAGAGAGAGAGAGAGAGAGAGAGAGAGAGAGAGAGAGAGAGAGAGAGAGAGAGAGAGAGAGAGAGAGAGAGAGAGAGGGCAGCGCAAGAAAGACTCAGTGACGAAGAAGGCAAAGTTGCGAGTCACCAACCAGGGCACGGAGCCGTTGCGCAAATCATGCGAGGGTGAGCCAGTGATGTCGTCAAGCGGGGCCACGTGACACCAGTGGTCGGGCGTGGCTGCGATGAAGGCTGAGGGAGGAGAGGGACAGGGTCAGGTGCTTGTCATGGTGCATCAGGCGATAACGCAAGGCACTTCAAGAGGAAAGGCTAGTTAGTTATTGGGAATAGATGAAATAGGAGCTCCTCAGGGAAAAGACCATGAGAATTTATGAATTTTTGTTATTGGCGAGATGAAACAGATGCTCCTTAGTTAAAGTACGTAACAAAAGTAAGTTATAGTTTGTTGTTGGTGCGATGAAATAGAAGCCCCTTAAGGAAAGAATGGTGTGTGACTAGAAATATATTACATTGAAGTTTCTTATAAAAAAAAAAAAAAAAAAAAATGTGAGAATAGCTTTCAGAGTTAGAGAGCTTGTTAACGTAGGCAAATGAAACAGACAGAAGCACTTAACGAAGAAAGAGTTAGGGAATAAATTAAACTAAGAAAGATAGCATTGTAAGGGACAGGTAACAAAAACAAATACAGAGATAAAGAATGATAAGCAAGATAACAAGACGACTGAATTATAAACTTACACTAATGCAGGAATCCATTACAATCTCTTTCAGCAGCAACTCTCACCCCCCCCTTTTTCCTTCAACTACTATCTCCACTTACCGATTAGAGCATCAAGGTTTCATTTCTCCTGTACTTTCCTTAACTCTCACTTCTACACCCTCAATACCTGACTCTACTTGACAATTACGCAGCATCTCTCATTTTTTCTACCTTTACACACTCGCCTGTCACTTTCTTTTCCTCTCACTCTCATTCCTGTTACTCATTTCCTTTCTTGGAGTCTAACATCCTTCTTTTTATACTCCCTACTTTCTCCTTAACACCTTCAATACTGGGAAACATTTTTACCTTGAGATTTATGTACGATTAGACCATTTTATTGACATTAGGAAGGGTCAGAAGATTAATGGCTAGGAGTTATCACTATTTTAATCCCCCACATGAGTTTCTGAAGCTGTATAGAATCTCCACATTGTAAGCAGAATGAATATGAAAACGCGTCGTGGTACTGAAGGGGTTAACTCTATGCTCTATCCTCCTTTCTAATTCCAAGCTAAAGTTTAAACTCGCCTCTCCTTCCTTTACACTATAATCTACATAAACAATAGAACTCGCAACTCCAGTCTCTTATGACTCGCGGAGATACAAGGACGGGAACCACCACAATGGTCCAAGTCACCTCAATATTACTGAAGTTACGTTCTATCATCACAAGAGAGGAAAGGAGAGGAAAAAAGGCTTTTTACAGGAACTTATGGGCTAAAGGGGATACTTTTTTGTGGTACCTTCTATCTCAAAACCCACCCGCTAGGAAACCGTTGCCCCGAGTGAGGAAGCCCAACCTACACTCAGACCGTGGACAGGATTCGAACCCGTGCGCTTGGAGACCCCTCGGACCCCAAAGCATGTATGGCTCCGCTGTACCACGGCGGGAAGAAAAACTCGGGGTAACGAATAGTTTTAGTAGTTATACAAGTATAAGAAAGTAAGAGTGAGTAGCCGACCTGAAGCAAGAAGTGAGGGAGAATAAACAAGGAAGAATGCCGATGAAATATGAACATGATAAAAACGTTGATGATGAAAAAAGTGCTACTGTTGCTGCTGCTGCTGCTGGCGACGATTATGATGATGAAGAAGAGGAGCAGGAGGATGAGGAGGACGAAAACGGAGATGAACAACAAAAATAGAATAAAATGCAATGAGCGAAAAAAATACAATATACAATTATATAGTTTTGGAGAATCTTTTGGCCTTGACTACTCCCTTACCGCTTTGAGGCTAAAACTTTACACCTTTGCTTAGTTATGCCGAAAAAAATACAATAAATAAGAATAAATAATAAGAATAAACAAAGAAAATACATAAACGACAATATACAAGAGAAACAAACCAAGTTGTATGAGAAAGAAAGAAAGACAGGCACAGAATATATATATATATATATATATATATATATATATATATATATATATATATATAGAGAGAGAGAGAGAGAGAGAGAGAGAGAGAGAGAGAGAGAGAGAGAGAGAGAGAGAGAGAGAGAGAGAGAGAGAGAGAGAGAGAGAGAGAGAGAGAGAGAGAGAGAGAGAGAGAGAGAATAATCGAACCCTGAAACGTGGAATTTCACATAACGACATAATCAAACATGGACACACACACACACACACACACACACACACACACACACACACACACACACACACACACACACACACACACACACACACACAGAGGACCGGGGTTCGATTCCCCGGCCGGGTGGATATATTTGGGTGTGTTTCCTTTCACGTGTAGCCCCTGTTCACCTAGCAGTGAGTAGGTACGGGATGTAAATCGAGGAGTTGTGACCTTGTTGTCCCGGTGTGTGGTGTGCGCCTGGTCTCAGGCCTATCCGAAGATCGGAAATAATGAGCTCTGAGCTCGTTCCGTAGGGTAACGTCTGGCTGTCTCGTCAGAGACTGCAGCAGATCAAACAGTGAAACACACACACACACACACACACACACACACACACACACACACACACACACACACACACAGTCATTTAAGGCTTTATCTAAACATGTTTATTATTATCTTTTTCCCCGTTATCATTCCTCTCTATTTCTGTTGCTCTCCATAACGCATCATTCCTCTCTATCTCTCTTGCTCTCCATAACACAATGAATGCATCTGTACGTACTTCTGAGGCTCATCTCTTTTTTCCTCCTCCTCCTCCTCCTCCTCCTCCTCCTCCTCCTCCTCCTCCTCCTCCTCCTCCTCTTTTTTTTTCTTCCTCCTCCTCCTCCTCCTCCTTACCTCTCCATTATTATTACTCACGTCTTTCCTCATTGATCTTTTACATTAAACGATGTGAGAGAGAGAGAGAGAGAGAGAGAGAGAGAGAGAGAGAGAGAGAGAGAGAGAGAGAGAGAGAGAGAGAGAGAGAGAGAGAGAGAGAGAGAGAGAGAGAGAGAGAGAGAGAGAGAGAGAGAGAACGAACGAACTAGGTGAGGATAAGGAAGCTAATTTCCCACTTCGTCTTGTTTTCGTCGTTTAAATCTTGATTTTCACTGATTTTATCTTAAATGCTTTGGAATTTTTAGTCTCTCTCTCTCTCTCTCTCTCTCTCTCTCTCTCTCTGTGTGTGTGTGTGTGTGTGTGTGTGTGTGTGTGTGTGTGTGTGTGTGTGTGTGTGTGTGTGTGTGTGTGTGTGTGTGTGTGTGTGTGTGTCGGTATCTGGCAAATTGCTCGAAATCTCTTGCCCTAAAGTAAACTGCTCAGAAAAAAATTAATTCTCGAATTATCAACTGGTGGAGACGCAGATTGCTCGAAAATAATCGTTGGATGAAAATAATAAAAGTAAGATGTTCAAAGCTGTTGCGCCACCCTTCAATTGAACAGTTTGTTATCGCCATTCCTTCTACAACATTAAGGAAACAGTTCCATATTTCACGCTTAACCTCTTCAATACCATGACATGTTTCCATATTCTTTCTGCTTACTATTGGTGATTCTATACAGCTTCAGAAACTTATGTGGAGTTTACAATAATGAAGACTGTGGCCATTAATCTTCTGACCTCCATAGACCCTTCCTAATGTAAACAAAATCGTCTAATCATGCACAAAACTCAAGGTAAAAATGCGTCCCAGTACTGAAGGGGTTAAACAAAATAAGCCCGCGTCTACGGCTACGTCTATGCGGCTGCCCAATCCACGTGTCTTGAAAATAATCCACTACTTCAAGATCGTACGGAAAACTTTCACTTTTTGCTGGACATTCAAATGTTTTTACATCATTGGGTACAAGTATGAATGCCAACGCAGATAAGAGACAAACTTTAAGAGCAAATTCAGCATTGGTGTCTTACATTGCCTTAAGGCCACTTGCTTGAGTTTCTTGATAAAGGCTTTGATAAATGAAAAAAAGTAACCCCCGCTACATTTAGTCACTGGAAATTCTTGTTCTATGTCCTTAACCATCCCAAGTTCAAAATCAATCTGTTTTGTCAATGGCTGGAATGCAGATTTTTTTATTTATTTATTCTATTTTATTATTATTATTATTTTTTTTTTATTTATTTGAAAGCCCTTAGGCATCTTTTATATCAGGTGTGGGCAAACTACGGCTCGCGGGCTGCATGCGGCTCGGTTAAGTAATTCAAGCGGCCTGACAAATGTTAGTAAGTTTGAAAGAGCAAGTAAATAAACAACGCCAAATAGTTTTGAGAGCATTTAATTTCCTTCCCGCAAGTGTGCACATGTGTGTGAGGATGGCTTTTTCTTTAGATGCCTTTAATTCTGCATTTCAAATATTAATGACGTTGGATTAATATAGTATAGTATAGCCCTTTAAGATTGTGATTTTTTTTTTTTTTTTTTTAATGTGGCCATAACCCTGAAAAGTTTGCCCACCCCTGTTCTGTAAGTTTCTTTATTAGGTAACAGTGCATATACGAGGAGTGTAATATTACCTGACTTCACCTTGTATACAGTTGACCAAATATCAAAGGCACTGTTTTAAAAGTTCATCAGCGTACCAGTGCTCAGAACGTGCCAAGATATTGAGATTGCCTTGGGGTTGCAAAAATTAATATACGACTATTTATGGCACTAGAGTCATAAAAAAGGAAGTAAATTTTGAAGACTGACTGCTAAGGAAATGTTGCGAAGCATTTTGAGCAATTTGCTGTACAAGAAATTGATAATGCGAGAATTTATTTCTGGAGCAATTAGTTTCGCGCAATTTACTATGGAGCAATAACTACTTATATCCAGCAGCTCACTTAGATTCATGTCAGAGAGAGAGAGAGAGAGAGAGAGAGAGAGAGAGAGAGAGAGAGAGAGAGAGAGAGAGAGAGAGAGAGAGAGAGAGAGAGAGATGGAGAGGGAGTGTGAGAAATGTACAAACAAGAGGGAGTGAGGCAGAGGAGGTGGACTTGAAGTAGTGTCGAGAGAGGAGGTGCGGCGTAACTGACACGTGACGACTTCAGGGCTATGATATCGACCTAATAAAATCCCTGAATAGACATTTCGCTCGTGCTAAAAAATAAAGGTAGGGCGGCTGCCTCACCCAGTAGGGAGCTACTTGTGCGCTACATAGTAACAATAAACAATACTGATAATAAGGCAAGGCCCATTAAGCCGCAGCTCTAATATGGACCTGTCAGTTAAAAGGATCAAGGGTTCTCAACCTTTTTCTCGTTAAGAACCCCCTGAGTTATAAGGCCAACTCGAACCCCCATGCAGTAATCTGACATTTAGCGACTGACACTAAGTCAATATGCAACGGTACTGCAAAAGATATTATTAGATAAGCCACCCAAGTACCTACGAAAATTTTGAGCCCCTGAGGGTTCGCGAATCTCAGGTTAAGAAGCTCTGCTCTACATAGTCTAGGTGGGCGTGGGCTGTGGCGTATCCACAACTACAAATAACACAAACAATGATAATAATAAATAAGACATCATTAAGTATGGAAAATAATGACCATAACAATAATATTAATGAAATAATAACATCAATAATAATACAGTAATTATACTTACAACGAAAATACCAATCAGTGACTTAGTCAAAAAATATAAATCAGCAAACACGATGAGTTAAACTGTGTGCGCAGCAGTGAGACACCCATCACTACCTCCTGCTCTTGCCTTCCTCCACGTGCGAATTCCTGGTTGCTCGCTGGGTTGCCTTACAGTTCCTTCAATCTATATTCACCGCTGGTCAACTGTCACCGTCTGTTATCGGTATTTGAAGGCGTCCCGCTGGCCCAGGCACCAGCAGCACTGACAGCCATGCAAACGAACATCAGCTGGTGTGCAGCAGTGCAAGTACTGGTTCCTCCTCCAGCACTCATCACATCACAATCACTACACTAATGCAGGCTCCGCTCCCCGTTCAATAGATTCAATATGGAGTCCATTCGTCCAGGCTTCGTTTCCCCAGGTGAAGTCTGAAGCTCCAGCGCCGCTCGGTCTTTCCTTGATGAGGAGAGGAGTGTGTCGGAAATACGCCACCTTGCCCTCGCTTCGAGGCTCCTCGAGTTGTGGTAACGGAACCTATGTGATGCAGTCTACAAATCTTCATTAACAAATATTCTGGTGTTTTCGAAGCTTCGTGGCGTTTCTCAATTACATATTGAAATGCTCGATTCTAGCAGTACACAAACTGTCTTCAACACTGCTGTATCCATTTCTGTTGTTAGATGTTCTTTTGATGGAAGTGCAAAACGGTGAAGAACTAGCCAGTGGACGAGAGGCCACAACACACGCCCGACCTCTATGGTGTCCACCCGGAGAGAGAGAGAGAGAGAGAGAGAGAGAGAGAGAGAGAGAGAGAGAGAGAGAGAGAGAGAGAGAGAGAGAGAGAGAGAGAGAGAGAGAGAGAGAGAGAGAGAGAGAGAGAGAGAGAGAGAGAGAGAGAGAGAGAGAGAGAGAGAGAGAGAGAGAGAGAGAGAGAGAGAGAGAGAGAGAGAGAGAGAGAGAGAGAGAGAGAGAGAGAGAGAGAGAGAGAGAGAGAGAGAGAGAGAGAGAGAGAGAGAGAGAGAGAGAGAGAGAGAGAGAGAGAGAGAGAGAGAGAGAGAGAGAGAGAGAGAGAGAGAGAGAGAGAGAGAGAGAGAGAGAGAGAGAGAGAGAGAGAGAGAGAGAGAGAGAGAGAGAGAGAGAGAGAGAGAGAGAGAGAGAGAGACCCCATACAATGGAAAAGCGGTCATCATACAGCACAAGAAGTCTTGCAGGTTGTGCTGTAGCCGTTGCGAAGGCTGATCCCACGAACATTACTGAATGATGTGAGAAGAGTGCGCATCCTGTTTCGCCTGGGACTGTCCTGAGGAGGCGAGATCGGTTCTCACAAGTGCAGGATGAGGCAACCGGCTGTAACCCGTCCTGACCGATCTATTTGTCTCGGTGAAAGGCGCAAGTAGGTAGTACATCTGCACCCGCCACCTGCTTCCTCTTCCAGTGACACGTGTCCACAATCATTCAAGTGTGTGATGGTGAGCCGTGGCGGTGTTTACGCAAGTCTTCCCTCTCGCCGCGCTATCAGCTGGGTTTCGCTTGTTTATCAAAGGGGACCCACACACCATGGTCTGGAGACACAGCCCTCGCCAACACCTTTTATCGGGGCGGTCCCTTGGGCAGCCCGCGGTGTAGAAACTTCCACTGCAACTTTCGCAGAGACGCGAAAACTGTCTTGCCTTTGGTGAGGATTGGCTTTCGTTTGTGCTTACTTTTTTTTTTATTTCGTCTCTTTGAAAGTGTATACTTCTAAAAAGGCGGCTTACATACTGAATGGTCAGTTTGAAGTGGATTCTATTTCACTGACTTATTTATTTTTCTCTATAGGAACCAGAAAAATAATTGATAGTATATGCATCTTTATCATTCATTCATCTATTTAGTGTCAAGTAATACTTAAAAAATGAGTTATCATGCAAAGGACTTCGAAAAACAACTAACATATCAATTCACCACACTTCACCACCATGGGTCGGCAACCCATGACATGGATGGCGACATCTGGCTTATAGGTAAACTTTTGCTCATCTTTCTTGATACGATGATAATGAACGTTATTGAAAAGAATAAATTCAGATAATTATTATACTCTAAAATTCTTGATCCTAAAAAAAAAAAACAAAAAAAAAAAAACGCACATTTAGCTGTATTCAATAAAAAAAAAATGAATAAATAAATAAATAAATAACATAGGGTTCTCACGAAAATACCTTTAAAAATATTTGACTTCCATGGGTCTCTCAGCCAACAGGTTCCCGACCCCTGTTCTGTACAATCATGACTAGTCTACAAAACAACGCAAATTCAACAATATATAAAAGTAACGAAGTGAGGATGGAAAATTTGTTCAAGATTAAGAGAAGAATCGATTCGGTTTTGTGGAGAAAGGCAAAAAGTTATCTCAAGATAAAACGTTTTGAAACAGCAAGAAAAGATGTGCTCAGGCGGATTTCAAAGGTCAAGTGGAAGAGGAACGAGAGCCTTGAGGAGAAAGGTATCAGTTATCTGAAGAGGAGACGAGAGCCTTGAGGAGAAAGGTATCAGTTATCTGAAGAGGAGACGAGAGCTTTGTGGAGAAAGGTATGAGTTATCTGAAGAGGAAATGTTTTGAGATAGCAAAACCTGATATGCTAAAGCGGAATCATTGACTTAAGTGGAGAAAGGATGCTAGGAATAAGAGGAAAAGATAAGGAAATAGGTAAGGGAAGCAGTATTCTGATGAAGCTTTTCAACAATAACACGACTAATCAATTCGACTCTAGCGCCGTGGCAAGGATTGAATCAGGTAAACGACGATAATGCTCGTAACTACCAGAGTTCTGAGATCATCCAACACTTTTAGATCTCACTCTCTTATGAATAATTTGATGGAACTTGGAAGATCATTTAAATCTATTCTGGATGCCACTAGGATTTCATGGGAATGGTAGACATCAGTAAATGCAGTTGATGTTGCCAAATTCACTACATATTAAAATGTTCGACGAAAAAGCTGTTGTACTGCTGTTACGGCCCACCCGTAACATACTCCACTACCATCACCTCCTCCGCTTGTTACCTCGTTCGCCACCTCTCCGCCTCCCCTTCCACGTCACCGTCTCATGAACCCTCCACGTCACCGTTTCATGAAGCCCAGCTACTGTCCCAAAGTTGGATTCACGCGGCCCCATTCGACTCAACTGGAAGTGTTAAGCCAGCTCTGGGCTTTCTGGAAGTCAGTTGAGGTCCAGGCCTCAACCAGTGAACACAACGCCTCTTGGGTCTACCGTGGGATCAACCATCACCTAGCACTTCACCACTGCGACACTGCATAAGTATCACTTCCCTTCGTCCGTGTTTTCCACATTGCCTCCATATAGGATTAGGATTATTGTTAGGTATTAAGTTGGGATTTATTGTTGTATTTATTTCTGTGTTATATGTATATGTGTATGTCATTTTCCTGTTTCATGTTATATATCTGTGTTTCACGTCTCATAACATATCTATGTGTGTCAGTTTCATTATGGGTTATCAAAATAGCTTTTTAAAGTGCTCCCTTTGCATTTCCTCACCAGTTGAAACTGCAGTGTTTTTTTTTATTGTTATTGTTCACCGGCTCCCCGATGCCAATCTTACCCGTTTAACCGGTGAACGTAACAATTGGCGACCGTGACAGGACTTTGTAATACTATCCAACATGACATAACATTAATATCTAATGACATCAAGCCTATAAGACAACCAGCCAATCGCATTTCACCCATTAAAAGAGACTTGATGAAAAAAGAGGTAGACTATCTGCTCTGTCATCACCTTGCAGAACCTAGTATATCCCCCTGGGCTTCTCCCTGCCTGTTAACATCTAAGCCAGATGGTAGTAGTCGATTTTGCACCGACTACAGGAAATTGAATAAAGTGACGGTGCCAGACTCCTACCCATTACCCTTGATAGAGGACCTTATAGATAGTATAGGAGTAGCCAAATTTGTAACCACTATAGACTTACTTAAAGGTTACTACCAGATTCCCTCTCGGACGAGGCCCGAATAATATCCGCCTTCATCACCCCCTTCGGACTATACCAATACACAGTGATGCCCTTCGGCTTGTCTAATGCTCCCGCCACCTTCCAGAGGGCTATAAATTACATCACCCAGGACTTGGAGGGAACATCTGCATATCTGGACGACCTGGTGGTGACTTCGGACGACTGGGTGACACATCTGACCCGTCTTCGGAGGCTGATGGGTCGGTTGCAGGAAGCCGGGCTTACAATCAACCTGGCCAAGTCCACCTTCAGGAAGTCTACGGTGGTCTACCTGGGACATGTGGTGGGGAACGGCAAGGTTCGCCCCAAGAGAGCTAACGTGGAGGCCATCCTTGGCTTCCTGTCCCTACCACCAGGAAAGCTCTCATGAGGTTCTTGGGGATGGCTGGTTTCTACAGAAGATTCTGTAGGAACTTCTCCACCCTGGCCGCCCCCCTGACGGACCTTATCAGCACTTCCGTCCCCTTCCACTGGACCCCGACCTGTGACCAAGCCTTCCAACACCTCAAGGCGTTCTCTCCTCGGAACCAGTGGTCTGGACGCCAGATCACTCCCGCCCCTTCCATCTACAAGTGGACGCGAGTGGAGTTGGAGTGGGTGCTGTCCTACTACAAACGGACCCCACAAGCGGCATCCTCCATCCCATCGCCTATCACTCCGCCAAGCTGAAGAAACATCAACTCAACTACTCCACCATCGAGAAGGAGGCTCTGGCACTCGTCCTGGCGCTCCAACGTTTTGAGTGCTACCTTCATCCTGGTCCTCAAACTACGAAGGTCTTCACCGATCACAATCCTCTGGCCTTCCTTCACGCCATGAAGAACCGAAACCAACGCATTCTTAGGTGGGCCTTGTTAACTCAACCCTTCAACTTGGAAGTCCACCATATCAAGGGGGTGGACAACATCATCGCCGACGCCTTATCAAGATCTCCCGTCTCACCTCCTTCATGAGCCCATTACGGAGGTCTTAGGGGGGAGGAAATGTTACGGCCCCCGTAACATACTCCACTACCATCACCTCCTCCGCTTGTTACCTCGTTCGCCACCTCTCCGCCTCCCCTTCCACGTCACCGTCTCATGAACCCTCCACGTCACCGTTTCATGAAGCCCGCTACTGTCCCGAAGTTGGATTCACGCGGCCCCATTCGACTCAACCGGAAGTGTTAAGCCAGCTCTTGGCTTTCTGGAAGTCAGTTGAGGTCCAGGCCTCAACCAGTGAACACAACGCCTCTTGGGTCTACCGTGGGATCAACCATCACCCAGCACTTCACCACTGCGACACCACATAAGTATCACTTCCCCTCGTCCGTGTTTTCCACATTGCCTCTATATAGGATTAGGATTATTGTTAGGTATTAAGTTGGGATTTATTGTTGTATTTATTTCTGTGTTATATGTATATGTGTATGTCATTTTCCTGTTTCATGTTATATATCTGTGTTTCATGTCTCATAACATATCTATGTGTGTCAGTTTCATTATGGTTTATTAAAATAGCTTTTTAAAGTGCTCCCTTTGCATTTCCTCACCAGTTGAACCTGCAGTGTTTTTTTTTTTTATTGTTATTGTTCACCAGCTCCCCGATGCCAATCTTACCCGTTTAACCGGTGAACGTAACACTGCATAAAAAGTCTAAAGACATATGTTTGGGTTGTGGGAAAAGACAGTTCAGGCACACGGTGATGGAAGCACTGCAGCACCCTCGAGCTATTTCAATTTCGACTGCAAACTTTCCTTTTCCTGACAGAGAAAACGGAACAGAAAATTCCTCAGGACTCTGCGAAGCATTAACCTATACGGAGGCGAGGTAAAATGTGTGCAAGGTTTTGTGCTGCATCAAAGTCTCTAAAAAGCTTGGTACACCAGGCAACTATATTTTACTCTATAGAAAAAAAATCGTTGTATAAACTTATGTAACTATCGATAAGATAATAAAATAACGACAGAAAAAATACTGGAAAGAATAAGAGGACGAGAAATTAAGAGTTACATCGCAATACAGTGTCTTCAAACAACTCTGTACCGCGAGACGACGCTAACCAGGAGGTATCACAAACTTGACAGGTTGCGATAACTCACATTGGAAGTATATGTATATATCTACCCAATTTTATTCTTGATGTTATTAAGAATGGATCAGGGTAACGTCATCAAAGGCATAATGAAATCAGCTAATAATAAAAGACTTAAATAGATTTGAAAGTGCATCTATTTGATTATATTGTAGACGTGAAGTTAATGATGGTATAGAGTATTTCATGACCAAGAAATAAAGAAATCACCCAACACAATTACTGCATTAAGATAGGCTAATAGGGATGGGGGGTGATCCGGTGCAGTTTGAAAGATGTCTGTAGCAGTGAATGGATTAGCTCTGACTGTCACGGGGAAGATGGCCGTAGCAGTGAATGGATTAACTCTGACTGTCAGGGCATCTACCATTTAATAGAATCACGTGGTGGAAGACAAGAGTATATGCACTTCCGTAAGACAAGAGTACATGCACTTCCGTTATCCAGAAAGGCACCAATGACAAAGAAAAATTATCTATTACTTCAAGCTATTTAGTGTCTTTGATTGTTGCCAAAGATTACAGAAGTACATTTTCATCTTTTAATCCTTTCACTATTTGTACATCATTCCTTAACCCCTTCAGTATTTGGACGCATTTTTACCTTGTGATTTGTGTACGATTACACCACTTTATTGGCATTAGGAAAGATTTATGGAGGTCAGAAGATTAATGACCACAATCTTCACTACTTTAATCTCCCACATAAGTTTCTGAAGCTGTATAAAATCCCCAAATAGTAACTAGAATGAATATGGAAATGCGTCATGGTACTGAAGGGATTAATTTTTCATTACTCTGAGACAACCACCTTCAAACATAACATTCCCTAGAAACAGCAAAATCTACTCTTCTTCATCGCCTTCTTCCCTTGCAGATGCTTAGAGAAATTTCATACATTGCTTTAGTATTGTGAAGTATTGCGCAGTGCAGTGAAAGCGTAAGATGCAGCAGCTGACAGTGAGGTAAATAATGGATCACATGCAGGCCTTTTTAGTCACCCTTGTCATAAATTTTCCTCAGTCTAAGGTCACTAAACAGATATGAAGGAATACGTGACTTGTTATCCAAAAACACTTAACTCCTACAGTACCAGGACGTGTTTTCATATTTATTCTGCTTACTACTTGGTGATTTTATACAGCTTCAGAAACTCTTGTGGGATTAAAATAGTAAAAACTCTGGACATTAATTTTCTGACCTCCAAAGATCCTTCCTGATGCACATAAAATCGTCCACTCACACCCAAACTCATGGTAAAAATGCGTCCCAGTACTGAAGGGATTAAGAACGCTTGAATGATGTCCCCCTTCCTTAATAGAGTAGAAAAAGGAAAGACCTGCTTGATTTTGCGCATGAAGGAAATGAAATGGCCATGCCTTCAGTGATCTTAACCCCTTCAGTACCATGACGCGTTTTCATATTCATTTAGCGATTTTCAACAGCTTCAAAAAACTTATGTGGGGACTATAATAACGAAGACTGGCCATTAATCTTCTGATCTCCATAGACCCTTCCTAACGTAAATGAAATCGTCTAATCATACCCAAACTCAGGGTGAAAATGCGTCCCAGTACTGATGTGGTTAAGAACGCTATTAAAAAGTGGACCAAGGAAAGATCTGCTGATTTTGCGTATGAAGGAAATGAAATGGCCTTGCCTTCAGTGTTCTTAAGTAACTGTTTTGTACTTTTGAGATTGTCCACGAGGTTAAATGAACTAGGATAATACGTGAGAGAGAGAGAGAGAGAGAGAGAGAGAGAGAGAGAGAGAGAGAGAGAGAGAGAGAGAGAGAGAGCATCACTACGTCATCCGCGAGTGAGAGCCTTGAATGGGTCAGTCAGGTGGCGGTGCGGTGTCCTCTAGTGCCGGGGCGAGCCACCGGAGCCAGCAGGGACTTGCGTAAAGATACCTCGAATACTCCAATGCAACAAACAAACAAACAAACAAACAAACAAACACACACACACACACACACACACACACACACACACACACACACACACACAGGGAAAGAGAGAAAGAAAGAGAGAAAAAGAGAGAGAGAGAGAGAGAGAGAGAGAGAGAGAGAGAGAGAGAGAGAGAGAGAGAGAGAGAGAGAGAGAGAGAGAGAGA
>NC_059304.1:19536174-19551174 GCF_017591435.1 Portunus trituberculatus
CTTCTTTGGCTTGGACAATTTTCTCTCTTTCGTTATATCGGTAGTGTTCTTTCCTCTCAGGTTTAGAAGGAGCAAGGTTTCACTCACTCTTGTACCGCCTGCCGTCCTCTGCATTCATCTTGACAAGACACGCGTCACGTTGTCACGTTGGCCCGGCAAAGAGCGGCGCTTTGTTTATATCCGCCAAATTATCGACATATGTCCGGAAACTACATTTTTCTCTTAATAATGCTCAGAAAGAGTTTATAATTACTTGCAAATACTTCAGATTAATTTACAAAAACTGCCACCAACAGGGCGATATATTCTTATATTCAATAGGAGAGGACCCAAACTCCCGCTGCAGTTGCCAGATTCACCAGATGTCGTAATATTCACAGAAAAGTTGGTCTACTGCATATCGTTTATTTTTGGATATTCTACTGTCACATACCAATATATCAAAATAGCTTAAGTATTTTTAAACACATTTCTACGGCATAAACGCCTTAATAGTAAAATTAAGGTTATATCCATGCAATTTTTTTTTTTTCATACCATATCTCTATTTCTAGGACAAAAATTACTTTTGTTACTCAATTGATAACTCAAAGTTAGTGTGATATTTAATTTCCATCTAGGCTAGGAAGTAGACTACAAGAAACCATGAACATATGCAGCCCAGTAAATGAGCTTATTTTCACAATTTTGAAATCAAAGTCACGATTGTCTATTACCAGCAAATTCGTTCCGCAGAGATGTTTATGGCGTCACTGAAGCCCAACAGAGACAGTGGCCATCCTGACGAGTTATTTTTAATCTAAAGGCACGCCATGTTCAGGCTATGGCAAGACAGCTTAGGCAAACGGTGATGGAATCACTGCAGTACCCTCGGGACAATTCGGTTTCGGCCGCAAATTTTCTTTTCTCTCATAAAGAAAACTAAACAAAAATAGGTGTACCCTTTCTTTGTGAAGCACTAACCTCTGCAGAGGTGATGAAAAATGTGTGTTAAGGTTTTGTGATGTATTAAAGTCTCTAAAAATAAGAGTTTGGTACACCAGGCGACTAAATGATGTTAGTCGCACAAACTCAAGTAACTATAAAGAAATACCATGGTAAAATAACAACAGAAAAAAGCTTGAAGGAATAAAAGCATGGTAAATCAATAGACACATCGTAATACAGTATTAAGAGACGACTGCTCTGTACCATCTGATTTAAACCAACCGGCGAGCACTGAAAACTCGCCAGTTTGGATCCTCTCTTATTCAAAACAATTTTGATACATTTTGAAAAACCGTTAAATCATTGGCGTTTCTACTCTTAGGAGTAACTTTCACACAGAGTAAAAGTTACTTTTACGAGCAACTTCGAGGAAGAAAGTCGAGGATAAAAATACCTCTAGGAGTGATCCTAGACTCCCAACTGCAAACTTGTCCTTGTCACAGCAGGGAAAGCGCGAGACTGGCACACAGTTACACAGGTACAGGGTTATAAAGGGTTGTAAAGATGAAGGTATGGTCAGGGTACATAAGTGGGCCACACTGACAAAAACAAACAAACAGTGACACCTTTAATCCTGCAAACTTGGCCTTGCTGCCGAGAAGCGAGATAGACTGACAGCTTTTGGTAATAAAGACGAAGGGATGGTCAGGGTAGACACGTGAAGCAGGCCGACAAACAAAAAGTATCACACACACACACACACACACACACACACACACACACACACACACACACACACACACACACACACACACACACACACACACACACACACACACACACACACACACACACACACACACACACACACACACACACACACGATCTTGGCAATAAAGACGTAGTCAAGGTATCACAGACTACATAAACAAGTCAAGATTTACAATACCGGTCTTTGAACACACACAAAAGCAAACAAAGCTGTAAGTAAACACAATGCATGTGTGTGTCGCCTCCTCCAGCAGGACTTACCGGCACTCAAGTTTAAGAAGGCCACGAACAACCCGGAGAAGGAGGTCATGAGAGACACCTTGATCTGCCACCTGCCGCAGTTGCCCACCTGCCGCAGCACGTGGTGGTAGCCCCACGAGGCACTCACGACCCGTACAAACACGTCACTCGCATCCCCGTTTTCTGTATCACTCACGTTCTTCACCTGCTGTATCATCGTCGTTGTCTCCGCCCCTGCGTCGCCTGCCTCAACCACGGACTCGGGGTCATGGCTCTTGGCTGTCATGGTTTTTGTATTAACTTCCTCACAATAGTCCTTATAGTCTCGGAAGAACGTGGGGGTTGGCGGACCAACGTTGGCTACTCCACCATATCACACAATTTCTCTTCAATATATCAGATAATAATTATGGACTTATTTTAGCTAACCAAACCATGCAGTGCTACCAATGGTTTAACTTTCAAGGCTTTCACATGAATATCACAACACTTGACAAAGTAGCTGTGACCTTGTCATGTAGCTAGGAGGGGGTTAGCGTGGGGTCAGGTCAGAGAGTGGTGGCTCAAACTCTCAGGGGTCACAGAGAGAGAGAGAGAGAGAGAGAGAGAGAGAGAGAGAGAGAGAGAGAGAGAGAGAGAGAGAGAGAGAGAGAGAGAGAGAGAGAGAGAGAGAGAGAGAGAGAGAGAGAGAGAGAGAGAGAGAGAGAGAGAGAGAGAGAGTGCATGAAGGGAAGACTTCAGAGTTTGTTTGATGTTGTAGATGGGTATGGAAGAGACTTTGGAGTGAGGTTTAGTAGTGAAAAGAGCAATGTAATGGTTGTGAATGGGTCAGAGGATTATTATTATTATTATTATGAGGTCAATGAAGGCGACCCACTGGAAAGCATAACTGCATAAACCCAAAGGCCCAGTGGGCGGCACCTCACCGATAAGTGAAAGGAAGTAACAGGAATGAACAACAGAATAGGAAGATTGGTAGAGATCTAAGAGGTAGTGAGTTCAGAGAGAAGAAAGGTATTCACACGTTTTTTAAATGCTTCAATGTTACTAGAATTAACAATCTCGTTGGGAATTGTATTCCAGAGTCTAGCAGATACTGGGATAAAACACCGGGAAAATTGTGAAGTATTACATCGATTCACAGACAAGGAACGGTCATTCATGATCAAGGATTGTCTTGTAGCACGTGCTGGTAGTGAAGGGGCAGGCAAATGACAATGCAACGGGTGGTTGGAATTAGACATGATTTTGAAGAAATAGGACAATGATCCAACCAAACGACGATGCCGAAGATTAATCTCAAGATTAGGAAGAAGAAATTTAATCTGGTTGAATGCTCTATCTAAAAGCTTTAAGTGAGACTCTGCTGCAGAGATCCACACAGAGTGACAATATTCAAAATGAGGCAGTATGAAAGAGTAAAAGCAATTTCTTACAATATCATCAGAGGAATATATCCGCCTACATTTGCGTAACAAACCAACTTTACATGAGACTGATGATGCAAGTGAACGCAAGTGCAACTCAAAAGTAAGTTTGGGATCAAGGGTGACTCCGAGTAACTTCAGAGACGAACAATTAGGAATAGGTACTTCGTTGACAACAATATCAGGGTGAACTGGGAAAGGATGAGAGGAACTCAGTGTGGAGACTAGGTGAGAATGAGATGCAACAGACAGATGAATACAAGTACCTGGGAATGTGGATGAGTCCGACTGGCTGCGTGAAGACAAAGAATGAAAAGATAAGCATGGTGAATCAGTGGGTAGGTCGGCTAGGAAGTGCAGCAAGGATGAGAGCGAGTAAATATGACGTGCTGCGAGAAGTTTGGAAGAACGTGGTTGTTCCGAGCATCATGTATGGTATGGATGTGATTGCATGGAATGAGTGAACTAGAAAAGTTAGAAATAGGGCAGAATAGAGTTGCAAGAATGGCACTTAATGCATCTAGATATGCAGCAGTAGAGGCTCTTAGGGGAGACATGGGTTGGAGCACTTTTAGAGAAAGGTATGTAAAAGCGACCCTACGGTATAAGGCTAGGTTAGAGCGAATGAACGAATGCTAGAATAGTGAGAAAAGTGTTTCTGTGGAATGTCAGGAGTAGCAAGTGGGGAAAAAAGTGTGTCAGGATGGTGGTGAAGAGTGGTCTAATAGCTAGTTGGGCTTTTCAGCAGGTAGAAGGAAGGTACTTATAGAATGACTGGAGTATGATTGTTAGAAATGGAGAGGGTAGAGAATGGGGTGTAAGGAAGTGGAGGAGTGAGATAGACAGAGTAGTGAAAGGTGTGGGACTGAGTGACTGGAGGAATAGGATTGAGCAAAAGAGTACCTTGGAATGGTATAAAGAGAAAGAGGCCCCAAAGTATGAAAAGTGGTATGATGGAAGCCTGGGTGGGGATCTTCTCTTCCGAGCTAGGGCACAGTGCATGGATGTGAATGCAAGGAATTATAGATGGTCTGAGTCCCGCAGCAAAGTGTGCCAGATGTGTGACATGGAAGAGGATGAGACGGTGGAGCATGTGGTGGTGGAGTGTGTGAAGTATGCCAGAGACAGGTATGAGATGATGCAAGTGGTGCTGAGGGAGCTGGGGCATGACAGAGTGGAGATGACAGGAAGGGAATGGATGGTGGTGCTGCTGGGACTCTGTGGGGAGACGAATGGAAGGATGATTGAGGCTGTGAAAGAGTTCCTGGAGAGAATGTGGCGTGCTAGATGCAGGAACTCGTGGTATGAAAGATGGTGATTGTCCTCTTTGTTGTTTGTGTTTTTCTTATTTTCCCTACAGGCGCTGCCGATACAAAAGGCCTGACTCAGAAGAAATTCTGCGTCACCTGTAGCATATATATATATATATATATATATATATATATATATATATATATATATATATATATATATATATATATATATATATATATATATATATATATATATATATATATATATATATATATATATATATATATATATATATATATATATATATTTTTTTTTTATTTTTTTTTTTTTTTTTTACGTAGGGAAGAGGGCCAGCCAAGGGCAAAAAAAAGTTAGATAAAAGCCCACTTGAGCGCTGGCTCTCCAAAGAGTACAAAAATTGCCAAAACCGTCAGCCAGAATTAGGGGAGCAAATGCCTCGATACCTCCCTCTTAAAAGAAGACAAGTTGTAGGAATTTGGAAATACAGATGCAGGGAGGGAGTTCCAGAGTTTACCAGTGAAAGGGATGAATGACTGAGCGTACTGGTTAACTCTTGCATTAGAGAGTTGGACAGAATAAGGATGAGAGGAAGAGAGTGCAGCGTGGCCGCAGGAGGAGGGGAGGCATGCAGTTAGCAAGATCAGTAGAACAGTTACCATGAAAACAGCGATAAAATATAGAAAGGGATGCGACATTTCGGCGGTGAGAAAGAGACTGAAGACAGTTAGTCAGAGGAGAGGAGTTGTTGAGACGAAGAGCTTTCGATTCCACCCTATCAAGCAAAGCTGTGTGACTGGAACCCCCCCAAATATGCGAAGAGTACTCCATACAGGGACGAAAAAGGCCCTTATACAGAGTAAGCGGTTGGAGGGGCGAGAAAAACTGGCGGAGACGCCTCAGAACACCTAACTTCATAGAAGCTGTTTTAGCAAGAGATGAGATGTGAAAATGTTTGAGAATCTTCCTATTGAGGATAGATTAAAATTTTTACAAAAGCAAAAGATTAAAGCTATAGGACGGTAGTTTGAGGGATTAGAACGGTCACCGTTTTTAGGAACAGGCTGAATGTAAGCAATCTTCCATCAAGAAGGTAAGGTAGAAGTCGATAGACAAAGTTGGAAGAGTTTAGTCAGGCAAGGTGCAAGCACGGAAGCAGTTTTGAGAACAATAGGAGGGATCCCATCAGGACCGTAAGCCTTCCGAGGGTTTAGGCCAGTGAGGGCGTGGAAAACATAATTACGAAGAATTCTAATTGTAGACATGAAATAGTCAGAGGGAGGAGGAGAGGGAGGCAAACACAGCATGGCGCTCTACCTGATACTGCACTAACTCTCTTGTTTATCCACACCAGATTTTCAGTAACACCTCACTTCCTTCAACGCAGCTCACGAGTCATTCCCGCAAAGTCCTGACTCGAACAAACTGGACTTCAGTGTAAGGGAAGCCACCAGTGGCGCTGTGCTTGTTGGCAACTGTGGTGTAACACTGGCAGTGTGGCGCTGGTGAGGAAGGCGAAGTGAACCGAAGTGAGCAGAAAACATATTGCGTGCGCAGCAATAACCAACGAGAATGTAAATTTGCATACAGATAATATCAATATCAACATTAAAATTAATTATGAAAAAAAGAAAAAAATGTAATAACAATATAAGTACTGCATTTCACACATGTGGTCCGGAAATTGCAACTTTACGTATGAGAGTAAAGGTGTCACAGTTGGAGCGGTGGACATTAAACCTTCACTACCACGACGCGTTTTCATATTCATTCTGCTAACTGTTTGCTGATGCTATACACCTTCAGAAACTTTTATGGGGAAATAGTAAAGACTGGCTATTGATCTTTTGACTTTCATAGGGCCGTACCAAGAGGCGCGAAGGCCAAGGCACGGACCTTCCCTTCGACCAGCAAGGCAAAGCCTTCGCCCTTACCTTCATTCCGCGAGAGGTCTGCCGCTAGCATGAGTTAGTAACAGTTGTGTCGGTATTGGTATGACTGTTATCCGGATTGGAGCTCCACGAACAACAAAACCACAGTGCGCGCTACAAGAATGGAGGGAAGAAGCTG
Organism: Portunus trituberculatus; assembly: GCF_017591435.1. Classification (NCBI taxonomy): domain Eukaryota; kingdom Metazoa; phylum Arthropoda; class Malacostraca; order Decapoda; family Portunidae; genus Portunus; species Portunus trituberculatus. The sequence continues at coordinate 19,542,882 of NC_059304.1, forward strand.
TGACCGGGCCTCGCCACTCACGCACGAACAGAGAATAATGATTCTCAATCTTGTAAAAGAGAATAAAGACTTGCAAGACCGCTCAACAAACCCAGCTAGCCTTCACAAGAAAAAAATTAGCTTGGGAGGCGATCACCAAGTCATTTAATGCCATTAACATTTTTTAATATTAAGATATTTATAGCTAAATAAAAATTCAAGATTTTAGCATCAGCTGGTGCTTAGAGAGAAACTGACAATGTGAAAAGAGGCAGGCTCAGGTAGTGAGTAACAAGCCCACATGTGATCAGAGTTATTGAATATCTGTGTACTCAAGCATTCCTTATTGAAAACCTGGCTTGCCACACACTTAAATAATTTTTCTTCTTTTCAAGTTTTGTATATGTATAGCAGTTCTGAATGTTTATTGTTGTTGCTCAATTTCACTATGTATTTATAACAGGTTTATTCAACAACTTTACAGACTGCAGTGTTTTCATAATTTCCAGAATTCTTAACTTTCTTTTTTTTTCTGTATCCTTCCATTATCCCTAAAGTGGTAATTTATCATGTGTTTGGAAATCACTGTCTTACAAAATCCATATCAAGAAGCAGTGGTAGTTCATTACAAGAGTTGAGAAATTTGTATTCTTTGGGATCTGCTAGACCACAATTTGTATGCATATCATTAAAAATTCCATAGTTAACACATTAGTATAGTCAATCATGAATTACATTAATCATGGCCTGAAATAGTTTGAGAACTACAATACTGTCAGTATACCTAGACTTAAATCCTTGCACATCACACCCAACTCAGTGAAAAGTTATCTGTTGACTTAGCTTTAACATTATTGCACTCAATGCTTATGTCACTCACTGTCTTTGTTGAGAGAGAGAGAGAGAGAGAGAGAGAGAGAGAGAGAGAGAGAGAGAGAGAGAGAGTTTGATAAGAAGTCCTGGGTTAGTGTGAAGTGGGGTGCTTGTGAAATTCTCTGTCTACATCCCTACATACATCTTTGTGGTTTTGTTTTAAACCTGCTTATACAGGCTAGTATTTACCTTGTGACTGGCTTTTCTTTGCATACTTTGACAGCCTTCTGTCTGTTGGCAGTTCACCTGTCACTTCCTATTCTCCATTAACCCATGCACATATTTGGTCTTTAATAGGCTTGGATGATGAGCTCACTAAAGAAAATATTTATTACCATGAAATAAACAGTGTAACTTTCCTGACAAACGAAAACAAGCTTCATAAAACAGCTAGGTGGCGAGCTTTCTGGATCCACTGCGTTCTTCCACCTCGCGATTTTAAGGCGATCCTTCACTATTATAAAAGAATAGTAACTTACGTGGAAACATAACTATCGGTTTTCCGAGATTGAAAATATTACTTGATGTTGATTTTAGTTCATACTATTCGTTGGTCACTCCAGCTTACGAAAATCATAAAATATTTCTTCGAAGGTCATGTGGAAGACACGGGGGCACCCATGCCTTCCCTTCGACCTTCCCTCTGCTCTTCGTTCCAATAATGACAGCGACTCTTGGTACCACATTACCTTCCCTTCTACCCTCGACCTTAAACCTTCGTGACTCTTGGTACGGGCCATAAACTCTTCCTCATGTCAATAAAATACTGTAATTACACCAAAACTCAGGGTAAAAATGCTTCCAAATTCTGAAGGGGTTAAAGATGTACCGATACTACAATTTTGACCGATACCGACACCACAATAATACTACTGATACTGAGAACAGTGCACTGGAAACCAGCCTTTGAGATTGTTGCCCACAGACGTGTGTGTGTGTGTGTGTGTGTGTGTGTGTGTGTGTGTGTGTGTGTGTGTGTGTGTGTGTGTGTGTGTGTGTGTGTGTGTGTGTGTGTGTGTGTGTGTGTGTGTGTGTGTGTGTGTGTGTGTGTGTGTGTGTGTGTGTGTGTGTGTGTGTGTTTAAGTTTGACGTTATTAAACTTCAACAATAGTCATTATTTTCTCTGTCTTTCGTATGTTATCTTAAATGTGTTCACCATTCTTTATTTCAATAAGCATCACTATATATGTGTGATGGCAACTACCCAGCCCCCGCCACGGAGAAGACAGAAGTCGAAGGGTGACCTCCTTTGCTGTGACATAGAGAGAGAGAGAGAGAGAGAGAGAGAGAGAGAGAGAGAGAGAGAGAGAGAGAGAGAGAGAGAGAGAGAGAGAGAGAGAGAGAGAGAGAGAGAGAGAGAGAGAGAGAGAGAGAGAGAGAGAGAGAATTCAAATCCCATATATAACAAGAAAAACATAATGAAACTGGTACACCGTAACTCGCATACATATAGCAAAGCAGCAGACTGTAGTGTGTCTGTGTAATGACTAAGTCTGAGGTGAGGGACAAATAGCAAGGACCGCCTCCCAAGTCCACTACCGGCCTGTCTCCTACACGTACGGTAGCAGAAACGACTCATCAGCCAAGGCTATATTCTATCACAACGCAACACAGACTCAATGTGACGTATTAAACTGAATAATTTGACACTCACTGATTTATCTTTATCACTATACAACATCAAAATTCTACTGAACAGAATAACTTGCAGAGTGAGATACATGAAATAAATTTCTTTTTTTAACCATCGGTAGTATCGGCAGAAAATTACCTGATACAGATACCGATAACGATACTCCTTAAATGGGCCGATACTGCCGATACCGATACACTGGTATACCTCTAGTGCACATACGAGTGTACGTAGGCTGCACGAGATATGCATGAATTCTGTGGTTATACACCACAATTGAGGGTCTAGTATTTTTTGCGTCAATAAAAATGGCATAAAATGTACTTTCTTCAGTGCGAGACAATTGTTTTTTTTACTATACATGCAAGATTGGTAAGGTTAATAATATGGAATATAGAACAGAGACCAATAGAGGCATGGATTAAGGAAGATATTCAAATAACGCAAGGAAAATTATAATAACACGGATAATACAAACAAGATCCTTAGGCTTAGTAATTATTGCAAGACCAGAAGCGACGGATTTGTGATTGCTGTATTTTGCCCGAGAAAGAAAATGGAAGAAACTGGCTCTTAAATAGATTACTGTATGACAAACACACTCCGTGATGGGATTGTTGGTGCCGAGTCAATACGGACTATTTGATCAAACTAGATTAGCATCAGATGAGATCTGGATACATTTGAAACATGCATGGCCTGCCGCGAGTAGACTTCAATACCGAGTTACTGCAGCTGTCTTCGGATTCTTAACCTTTCACTGCTACACGAATTTCCCATAATCACCTTGTTAGACACTTGTAAAGTCTCTTGAATATTACTGAATTGTACACAGTTATAAAATTAACGTCCTGTTCTCTCTTTCGTCTCCTCTGTCTACAAACAAACAATTCCCACAGAGCACAGGAGGTCACTGAAGGACGCATGCAGCAGTAAGATGGTTAAACACTAAAGACTTAAATATTTCTGTAGATAAGAGGCAAAATTAATCGGTCTCCACGCAAACAATTCTCACAGAGCTCTAGAGGTTAAATGGTTGAAGAAAAAAGTGTTTTATATAATTGTGCTTTTTTATGTAAGAGGGAAAAACCGGCCCGGGACAACAAAAATTAATAGAAAAAATAAAAGGCTAACCGAGGTGTCGGTCCCCGAACAAGGACAAAAGCGTTAGCCAAAAGAATGGGATAAATGTCTTGAAATCTTCCTCTAAATGAGTGCAGGACACACACACAAAAAAAAAAAAAAAAAAAAAAAAAAAATAAAATAAATAAATAAATAAATAAATAAATATAATAAATAAATAAATAAAATATAGATAAATAAATAAATAAATAAACAAAAAAAAAAAATAATAAAAAAAAAAATGCGAGATGCGTTAAGAAGGCTACAACAACAGCTCGAGCTTCCCATGCATGAAAACTGGCAAACCATCAGTAAGCTTCCAAACACAGTCCTCAAAGAATGTACGAGGCGTTAAGATCACCACAACTCACCTGAGGCCACGGCATGGGCGCCCGGGAACACTCCCCCGACAGAGGCGAGGAAGAGGAGATACCACTGATACCTCCCATTTCCCCCCACGTAGAACAGCAACCTGTCGAAGACTTTGCCTCGCCCCTCACATTCCTTCCCATTATGGACGCTATTCGCCTTCGGGTTGACTATCTTTACCATCTTATCTTGTACTTTCATTTTCATCTCCTCCTCCATGGTGGCCGTGACACTGGTGGTTCTTCGTCCTCTGAAAGTAGTGTGATGTTATGATGCTGATCCACACTGCTTCATATGTTTATTTATGAAAGAGAGAGAGAGAGAGAGAGAGAGAGAGAGAGAGAGAGAGAGAGAGAGAGAGAGAGAGAGAGAGAGAGAGAGAGAGAGAGAGAGAGAGAATTTTATTTGATGTATTTTATCGAGTTCAGTGTGCAGGGATTACAGGTTAAAATATGAATGCAGTACTAATACATAGAGCTATGAAGGTCCGCTGAGCAAAAGCTTTAATACTGACAAAATCATTAACATAACAATTTCAAGAGCCTCTCACAGCAAGACAGATCCCACGCCAATAAATCAAACAATAACCCACAACCTACATATACACATACTCATGCACAGAAATATATGTGCACATATACACATGCAAACACATACACATACACATACACTACGTCTGCATATACACTTGTACACATAAGCACATAGCAAGTACATACACAAACAAATACGCACATACACATACATATACTACATACATAAGCATTGGATTGGGAGAAATTGTCATCAGAATATAGCAACAAAGAAAAAATATGTTATGGGTTAACTTAATTTTGAATGTCATAACCATCACATCACAGTCACGGTGAAGTTTGACCTTCACTTTACGCTTGAATGATACTTTAGAACTCCATGTTTTGTGTCAGGTCCAAGGAAGATGCTTTCCTGGGTATGGGAGGTCCTGCACAAGTGAATTCTTGGTTCCAGCTGTCTCCTCGTGTCCTTATCGTAATGTAAGTATAGATAAACAAACAACTCTGATGATGTATTGGCAAGTAATTTAAGGAGAGAATGATTACGAAAATAAGGAATAGCGTGGTCGTAACAAGAGCTAAATATGGCGCGAATAACTTTTTTGTGTTATAACTAAACCTTGTAGATAAGTTTGATAGGCACCTGCGCAGCATAAAGATGAGGATAAAGTAGTGATAAATGAAAATACTTCAAGTTGCCAAGATTCAAATGGTGTCTAATACTGCTCGAGGTTTTGAGCAGTAGTAGTGAAATGAGTAGAGAATGATTAGGCAACGTGATCATTGTAGATCATTACTCTATCCTGAAAAGAGAATGATGAAAAGGTGGCCGAGGTTTAGTACTTCCCATTAAATCATCTATAATATTCCATGTTTTGCAAGCAGTGCCCGAATGTTCCTTTAATTTGCTTTTATAACAGTCTGGCTTCTCTAATGACGGACGTTAGAGCATTCCTATAACGCTTGAATGTAAGTGGCCATTCTGAACATAGCTTTTGTTGTTTAGGTCGATGTGTGACAGCGGTAGTAGCAATTAAGAGCTGGTATGATGAAAGTTTACCTGCATATATGTCTTTGCTTTACTTACACACCGGTAGTCAGAAAATGTTACAAGTCAAGAAAGTTATTATTTACACATTAAATCCTTCATTCTTATCAAGTGCGCTCGACAAATGTTCTCATCGATAATGATTTAATTAATTCTTTTAAAAGCAAACGATATAATTACTTGCAATAATTGTTTTCTTGGTCGAAGTCGACAAACTTTCTTCAGTACTGGTATATACACTGGGAGAAACTACCTACTGTGGGGAAAATGATCACGAACGGGTGAGTAGATGATACCACCGTCAATATGGTTATGAGAGAGAGAGAGAGAGAGAGAGAGAGAGAGAGAGAGAGAGAGAGAGAGAGAGAGAGAGAGAGAGAGAGAGAGAGAGAGAGAGAGAGAGAGAGAGAGAGAGAGAGAGAGAGAGAGAGAAAGTTCACATTAAAACCTTGACGAGTTTAAGATAACAGGCGGTAATAATGGGCAAACATGTAGCATTGTCTAGGTGAGAAGAAAACTGGTACAAAAAAAAATCCAGAATACCAATTTTTGTTGAAGGCAAGCAGCGAGGCACGGAGGGAGGGAGATACATACATTAGGACAAGCTGGGAGAGAGAGAGAGAGAGAGAGAGAGAGAGAGAGAGAGAGAGAGAGAGAGAGAGAGAGAGAGAGAGAGAGAGAGAGAGAGAGAGAGAGAGAGAGAGAGAGAGAGAGAGAGAGAGAGAGAGAGAGAGAGAGAGAGAGAGAGAGAGAGAGAGAGAGAGAGTCAAAAGATACGTATTCATTATGACCAACACTCAGGATTTTCTCACTGGTGAGTGAAAATTTTTGCATATTTTGTAAAACTTCTGTGCCCACCAACAAGACATTCAAGAAACCAGGTGAAGTGACATGGGTTTTCAGAAATGTTTCTTTGGTTTTAGTGAGCGATTAACAAAATTTCTATATCATAAACAAGAGAAATATTCTTGAAAACTCGACTCATCTTCTCAGCAGCCTTTGAAAGTAGGCATGACGAAGTGACACGGAATTAAAAGATGCTATATATGGTTTTAGCGGGAGATTTATAAGATTTCTGCATTCTAAACAAGTGAAAATGTCTTGAAATCTCGATCACCTATCAAGTTAGCATTTCAAAGTGATAGTGAGATTGCAGTTTCAGAATACAGGCTTGTACTCTAATGAAACTGGCAGACAAGGCGTGGGGGGAGTGAAAGGTCTAAAGATCGGTCGTATATTAACAAGAAAAACTGTCTTGAGAACTTGATCACCTATCTAAGTGGCATTTCAAAATAGTCGTGGCGAAATTGCAGTTTCAGAATACGGGTTCGTACTCTAATGAAACTGACAGACAAGGCGTGGGGCGAGTGAAAGTTCTAAAGATCGGTCTGTCATGAACTGTCCAGCAGGGTGAAACAAGTTGTATGTCCACACACGACGAAAAATATTGGTTCAAAGTCACTAAGTCCGTTTAAAGAATGAGAGACGGAAAGGAACTGGTTCTCAAATACAGTCTGATGGATGGAATAGACTTAGTAATTAGGTTGAACGCACTACACAGATGAAGAGAGAGACCACCAGCTTATATCAATTCCTCAGTTTTTTCCTCTTCCTCTTCCTCTCTCTCTCTCTCTCTCTCTCTCTCTCTCTCTCTCTCTCTCTCTCTCTCTCTCTCTCTCACGCGCACACACACATACATGCATACATACAGACACATTATTCACAGTCATGGACTCCGCGATATTTGTTTCGACATTTAACATTCTTTAATATTTTTTCCCCTTATCAGGGTGACACGAGGAACAGGCAGACTAATTAATAAGGAAGGTGGTCACTCTCTCTTTTCTTTCTTAACGACGGGGCGAGTCATTTCTCCCGTTATGTAATTATAGTGATCTTTACTAATCAGGGTGACAGCTCTAATCCCTCAAACTACCGTCGTTTTGCTTTAATTTTCTCCTCTCTCAAGTTTTTAATTTATCCTCAACAGAAAGATTCTTAAACATCTATTATCACTTCACAATCTTTTATCTAATTACAAGTATGGCTTCCGTCAAGGACGCTCTATTGGTATCTGGCTTTCCTTATACTGACTCTTGGCCAACCTGTCTGAGATTTTCGTGGACCATTGTCTGTTGCCTCGGACATATCAAAAGCTTATGATAAGAATCTGGCACAAAGTTTTGATTTCCTATAGTTTTTATCCTTTTCTCTCTGTAAATTCATCACAAGTTGCCTTTCTTTTTCTATTACTGGTATGGTATACGGCCATCGTTTTTCTTGTCCTATTAACAGTGGTGTTCCTAAGAGTTTTGTTCTGTCACCCACTCTCTTGTAATTCATCAATGGTCTGCTAAGCCAAACTTCTTGTCTTGCCGACCACTCCGCTGATACCGCCCTACACTTTTCCACTACTTTTCACATACGTCTTAGACTTGAGGAACTAAAGAGATTACGCACGGAAGTCACAGAATGCCTAACTTCTCATCTCTCTAAAATTCCTGATTACGGTAGAGCAATCTTAATGTTCAATTCCTAAAGAAGAAAAAAAAAAATAAAGGAAGAAAACTCAATTTCTACATCTATCAATTTGACACAACCTTTCAGACGACTATACCTTCTTCTTCACCGACACTCAACTGTCCCCCCATCCTCTTCTACACTGGACATCCTCAGTCTGTCCTTTACTTATAATCTTGACTCAAAATCTCACCTCTTATCTCTTGCCGAAACAGC
>NC_059304.1:19563674-19578674 GCF_017591435.1 Portunus trituberculatus
CGCATACATAAAAAAACACACCCACTAATCCACGCGATGCTACGTACTATGGAAAAATGCAACATTACAACCACAACTGCACCTCAGAGGGGCTTTTTTAATCGCATTTTTGTTGCACTAACCCGCTTTTTCTCCTATATAAAAATGGTAATATAATAAATAAATAAATATCATAAAAATCCTGTTCGTTGTTTGGTATCAGTGGCCTGCCTGTAATATACACCAGACAGCATAATGTTACTTCACCTGAGGAGTTTGCCAACGATATTTCCAGATTCAGGAAGAACATGTTTGTAAGTGCGATGTAACGTTTACATGCTACGAACTTGCATCATCCTTTCATACAACCTACAACAGGAATCAGGGAGAGAGATGTGACTTCCTCCTCCTCTTCAGTGGACACAGGGAAGGCAGCTGAAAGTTGCTACGCGTCATGACGTCATCAAATTCGCCAGTGATTCACGAGCACTGAAACCGAATGTCCCAATCCTTGGTCCCAACCCATCACAAACCCAGCCGTACGTGTATTAGCTGTGTGTAAACTCCTGTTCTGGCTCTAGTGGTTGTCGGGAAGAACTGCCTTTTCAACTGTCCTTCCCTTTTCCTCTTATTTGTCTTCCTCTCTTTTTAAGTTTCGAGTCCGTTTCTTATTTTCTAAAGATTTTTCCAAAATCTAAAGTTTTTTTTTCGTTTCTTGTTCCTCCAAACTGTTTTTTCTTCTTTCGGTTTACTTCAGTGTGTAGTTCGTCAAGACTACTTCTGTCTCCTATCACTTAGAGGTGTTATCAGTTCTGTTCAGTTTTGGTCATTGTGGAAGCTGAAGGCATACACAAGGACAAATTTGTAACAAAGATAATATTTGAGTGTTAGTTTAGGAAAGAGGTTTTTGGTTAATTTGTTGCAACAAATTCTCTTGTAATACTTGAAGGAAAATGTCTTTTTTTTTACGTGACGACTGATTTTGATTATTTCTGGGCAAACCACACTTGAAGGACCTGTGAGAAACTGATTTGGGAAGGGGAAGCATTATGGTGATGTAAATGCAGCAGAAATGAGGTCCAAAATCACTTCAAGCACATCAAAACCACCAGAAAACATTTTCCTGAGCGCGGTTAATTCACCCGAGCATTCAGCCGAGCAGTGTTTCTTTTCATTCAGTGTATCCCCGCTGTCGACAATGGTAACTGAGAATCGTCACCGCAATACCCTCCCGTCTTTATGGAATGATTTTTTAGATATAATCTTTTGTTTTACTGACTCACATTATTTATATCTTCTTGAGAAACAATTAATTATACCGAGTTTCATGTTGGTCTGACTGAGTACGTAGAAGCTGCACCACCTCCCATGCTCCCAAACTATTCCCGCCGTCACATGCCGCACACTGTAAAAATGCCATGTACCGTCTGATTCCGTGACTTGCTGGGTCTCTTGATGTATGTGTTGGTGGTTGTCATTCTGTACCGCTCCACTAGGTGTCGAATGAGGCCCAATGTCGTCTTGGTTAAAATAATCATTGCTGAGAGAGAGAGAGAGAGAGAGAGAGAGAGAGAGAGAGAGAGAGAGAGATAGGCACGACGCCGAGACAAGTATGAGAGAAAACTGATATTCTATGGGAAACTCAATTAAATCTGGATGTAACTCGTTCATTAGTTCCTCAATGTATTCGGTAGCCTATTTGATTAATTACTAACCTACTCAACTTGCTGACTAACCTTAATATTTATTAACACCCGTGTTTTGTTACCGAAAGAGAGAGAGTGTTTTGGGATGAGACAGAAAACGGAGAAATTTTATGGAACACTTCATGAAACCAGTTTATTTTGTCCTATAACTCTTTCACTACTATGCGCAACATCTTACAACACTAACAGCAGCGATCAGTACAAAACACATCGACTGACAAAAAAAAAGTAAACACAATGCTATCACACACACTCACTCACCCTTACCTCCTTCACGGGCCCGTCTCAATCCCTGACCAGAGGAGGGACCACCAGGAGGGCAGTGGGTTGACCTCCTCGGCTTGCTTCGCCTCAGCTCGCTCCCTCTTCCCTTGCCCATGCTTGTGTGTTGTGGCGGCGGCGGCTCTTAACGTCCTAGGGTAAGAATGTGGCAACCACCGTCCCGCGCCGCTAACTCAAATACAGACATATCACTCTGGAAAATTAACAGTATTTCTCACTATAATTTCTCCCTATAATTGACACGATACATTCTCCCAAGAAACACCTTCAGAGACTCAAATGTCCTTTCATTCGTCTCTCTACACCAAGGAGGTTGAATGGAACCTCCTTGCTCTACACCAGTGCATTGGTTCACAACCTGTGGTACGTGAAGGTTTCAGATGGTACATAAGCAAATACTTAACGCATGTCAAATACTCACTCTCTCTCTCTCTCTCTCAGTGATATACATTATCGCATTGCTTCCATTGGTGCTAATGTTTTGTGCTGCTATGAAAAGGTTAACATCATTCAGAACACGCACTCTTATGGTTAGATGAGTATCACTGCCACTAGGTGGAGTAGAGATTGAGAGATGGAGAAAAGTGCAGGGGGAGGATTTCTTAATAGCAGAAGAAGAGGAGGAGGAGGAGGAGGAGGAGGAGGAGGAGGAGGAGGAGGAGGAATGGAGAATAATGATACTTGGAGTGAAAAGATGTGTTGTTGTCGTTTTGGTGGTTTGAATGATGGAAGGTGAGCAGTGACCCACGGGAACAGTTACTGCTTGACGTGTTTGTTTGTTGAGCCCTGACTTGTACTGACCCTGTCCCAGTAAGAGGCACCGCATGGCTACGATTAGCGTGGACGAAAGTTGTTCATCTTTTGGACTTTATAAGAGCAAAAATGAGCCTCATAATCACAGTGTAGGGATGTGTACTGCAGGACACCAGCCTTCATTGGACCTGCACCCTCAAACGTCACTTTCCCTTACACTCACATATTAAAAATTACATTTGTATGCGAATGAAGTTAACGTTTTGGATAATAGCGCTGTGGGCCGCCCTCGTGGCGGCCACAGCTGATGGGAGTGGAGACCGGCACACGGTAGAGTGTGCCGGTGGACGACAGGAGCTGCTGGCCTCGTCCAGCAGCCTCCTGCAGGACAGGCGGGTCCTCACCTACGAGGTAACCCGCCTGAAGGAAGCACTGGAGGACGCCCAGCAGGGCAACCTCAGGCTGAGTGAAAAACACTCAGACGTCCTGAGGGAGCACCTGCAGGTCCTGGGCGACCTACAGTTGCTGCGGCAGGAGCGTGCTGCTCTACAACAGGAGCGCGCGCTCCTGCACGAGAAGCAGGTGACTCTGCACGCCCAGCATGAGGACCTGCGCCAGGAGCATGCGGCCCTGCTTCACAAGCACGAGGCCCTGCTCCAGGTGCATGGGTCCCTGCAGAGGCAGCATGAGACGCTGCGGACGGACCACGCTGGTCTTGCAAAGGACCAGCGTGACCTTGAGGCTGCCCACGGCAGCCTCAAGAAGAGCTACCTGGGCGTGCGGCAAGAGCTGCACAGTCTCCAGGAGCTGAATGATCGCCTGAGGGAGGACCACCTCCGGCTGCAGGACACAAAGGAGAGCCTGCTGGATGACATTGATGAGATGGCCAACATCAACCATCAAATGGCCGAAGGAATGAAGGACATCATAGAGAATGGCAGAACACAAGAAGACACGAAACATCATGTCCAGTCTCTTGTGTTGAGGACCAATAATGAGAAGAAAAGGGCCCTGATGGAGGCCCAAGAAAAGTACGATAGGCTTATGGAAGAAAGGAATGCTATGGAAGAACAACTGGCTATTACGAAGAAGGAATATCAACGTGTTCAGGAAGAAAAGAAATGCTTGACAGAGATTGCAGAGACAGAAAAGCAAGATGTCAATGTCGCTAGGACAGCAACACGAATGGTATAAGACCAAGGAGACGGTGGGGCAACAGCTTGAGTCTCTGCAACTCAAGGTCGAGAGAAAGAAAAAGCTGATGCAAGACGCGGAACAGAAGGAAAGCCTGAGCATGAATGACACAGTAGCGGAGAACGAGACTCAAGAGACAGAGAACGGTTCCCAGGAACATCAGCCAAAAGACTTGGTCCCTGGAGAACAAGAAGATGAGTCTCTGGAAAGTAGCCAGCAGGCCAGCGAACACGCAGAGAGGCTGGCAAATGCTGTGAATGAGCAGATGTGGAAACAGGAAAGATTATTGATGGGATTGGAGAAGAATACTAAGGAAGGAAACGTGACAAAGAAAAGGAAACGTGAAAGAAAAATCGCAGACAAGGTGCCCCGGGAAAGTAGCCAGCAGGCCAGCGAACACGCAGAGAGGCTGGCAAATGCAGTGAATGAGCAAATCTGGAAACAGGAAAGATTATTGCTGGGATTGGAGAACAATGACACCAAAAAAGGAGACGTGACGCAGGAAAAGAAACACCAAGGAAGAATCAGGGAAAGGAATGAGTTATGAATCGCCTGAGAGGCAAAAAAAAAAAAAAAAAAAAAAAAAAAAAAATCGTTTGTTAGGACATGGAGGTCGCCGTTTTGTTTACGAAGACATGGAGTTCAAGATTTATGTTATGATTTGGAGGTCGCTGTTTTGTTTGTGAGGACAAGGAGGTCAAGATTTATATGTTATGATTTGGAGGTCGCCGTTTTGTTTGTGAGGACATGGAGGTCAAGATTTATATGTTATGATTTGGAGGTCGCCGTTTTGTTTGTGAGGACATGGAGGTCAAGATTTATATGTTATGATTTGGAGGTCGCTGTTTTGTTTGTGAGGACAAGGAGGTCAAGATTTATATGTTATGATTTGGAGGTCGCTGTTTTGTTTGTGAGGACATGGAGGTCAAGATTTATATGTTATGATTTGGAGGTCGCTGTTTTGTTTGTGAGGACATGGAGGTCAAGATTTATATGTTATGATTTGGAGGTCGCCGTTTTGTTTGTGAGGACATGGAGGTCAAGATTTATATGTTATGATTTGGAGGTCGCTGTTTTGTTTGTGAGGACAAGGAGGTCAAGATTTATATGTTATGATTTGGAGGTCGCCGTTTTGTTTGTGAGGACATGGAGGTCAAGATTTATATGTTATGATTTGGAGGTCGCCGTTTTGTTTCTCTTACTATTAATAACACTGTACACAACCAATGTCTCAATATCCGTACAAATTTCAAGAGCGAAGATTTTTTCTTTCATCCAAAACTTCTCGTCTGCTCTTCACATTTTCCTAATAAAACGAAGTAGGAAAGAAAAACTACACACACACACACACACACACACACACACACACACACACACACACACACACACACACCGCGTACCACTAGTGGTATGCTAATGTCTTCCAGGTGGTAGTGCGATTTATATGCTATTTTTAGTTAAATTGGATTAATTTCTCATAAAAATGATTAATTATTGCTTTACACAAGACAATTTGGCCTCGATCAGCTGGTGGAGAAGAAACAGATGCATCCTTCGCATTAAATTGAGTTGTGTTCCTTGTTGTTAGTTCATTTGTGTGTTGTGCATGTGAATGATTTCATATTTGCTGGAATTGAATGTTTTCTGGAACCGAACAACGTCCAAATTTAAAATGATGATTATTGGTGATGACCTTAAAATCTACTGAAATGTACGCAAATCTCCTCCATTATCCATATTATTGATGTTAACACCTCCCAACGTGACACTAATGAAGCGGTACCTACAGCTGAATCATGGGGGCTTACTCTAAATTCTTCTAAATGTGTCGCTTTGCGCTTTCAACATGGCAACATTGACTGGAATCTGCTTGCTCCCTACTCAGATTATTATATCAACAACATGATAATTAAGTTTGTAACCTCCCGTACTCCCGGTGTCTTGAAATTCTTAACTTGTACTCAGTTAAAAGGAAGACTTCTACAATCTGACCTCATAAAATGTTGGCACATTTTTCACGACCCATCAGCCATTGAACCACTATACATTTATTTCAGCTTCCACCAAACCCTTTGACACGAGGCCAAAGATTTAAGTGGCGCACCAACACACCACTACTGGTTGTGAATCTGGCTTCTTTAATAACAATTGTGTCCCTCTTTGGAGCTCGTTACCAGATGAAGTGCATGATGGGCTGACTTCCCTTCACCAATTGAAATCCGCCTTCCTGTATACACATGGAGCTCTTCAGCTTTACAAGCTGAACTTTAGTTCGCTGCATATGGCATACTCTTCCAGACCATATACTTTTATATACGGCTCCTTGAGCAGTGGAGAGGTGAAGGCTGCCCTGCCCGAGACCTGCTGATGGGGCTGTTACGAGCAGCACCTCCCCGATGACCTCACCGCGCCACACAACCACCCGACTCTCAGTGAGAGGGAATGGAGTTTCTTCACTGGCGGGCCGATGCTCACATTGTACAACACATGTATACTACACATATACTTTTTACATAAATTTAAATTTTGTACAATAAACCTTGAAAAACAAGCGCCAAGGTGAACTGGAGGAGGACAGTAATAGCAACATGATGTGTCATTGAACAACCGTAACAAACACGGATATGCAGGAATACACACACGGCCACTTCAGCCTCACCGCAAAACAGTACTGCAACTTTCATATTGCCTAACTCACATTCCACATGATCAAAGACCATGATGGGGATGGTGAACGCAGCACTGCCTTACCATCGAAGTTGTAAGCAGGATCTCTAACATCAGAACCTACACGTAAGCTATCTTTAAGGAAATCGTTGGTAGGTTAGTAGCCACACGGGCACTTGTGTTAGTTAACATGGCAGGTAATGAAGGGGATGCGCGAACGCAATCCCCGCTAACAAAAATTTCACACTCGAGTTAACCACATTTGGGTTAATCGCAAGGGTCAGCACCGCCGGAGTGCAATGGCGGGCCTCGCCTTGGGAGAACCGCCTTCATGATCACGGTGTCTCCTGTGCCAGGTAAGTATGAATTCAGATCCAACTTGACCCACCTCACTTTCAAAAGCTGTACACCTGTAAACAGTTACACCATTTAATGCAAGTATTCTTTTAAGAGGATATCACCTTTTACATTATTATTGCATCTAAAATTAAAATAAAATTCGCAATTTAATGCTTGCTTCGTAGCTACACATCCGTCATAAGTATAAGCAATATTATATGATAAAGCAATTTTCTCGTTTGTCACCACACATTTAACAAGACAGTTTTCCCAATAGACGTCAATCCCATTATTATTATTATTATGAGGTCAATGAAGGTGACCCACTGGAAAGCATAACTGCATAAACCCAAAGGCCCAGTGGGCGGCACCTCACCGATAAGTGAAAGGAAGTAACAGGAATGAACAACAGAATAGGAAGATTGGTAGAGATCTAAGAGGTAGTGAGTTCAGAGAGAAGAAAGGTATTCACACGTTTTTTAAATGCTTCAATGTTACTAGAATTAACAATCTCGTTGGGAATTGTATTCCAGAGTCTAGCAGATACTGGGATAAAACACCGGGAAAATTGTGAAGTATTACATCGATTCACAGACAAGGAACGGTCATTCATGATCAAGGATTGTCTTGTAGCACGTGCTGGTAGTGAAGGGGCAGGCAAATGACAATGCAACGGGTGGTTGGAATTAGACATGATTTTGAAGAAATAGGACAATGATCCAACCAAACGACGATGCCGAAGATTAATCTCAAGATTAGGAAGAAGAAATTTAATCTATCTTTTCCTTACAAACCCAAGATACAATGTGCTCTCACAAGCAGCTCGACGCAATTAATACAATAATTACGTTCATCACGCACTGATACAGTTTTAGCCTAAAGATACATTTAAAATATATGGGACAATAGTATGCATTGAAAATACATATCTATACGTATTTAACTTTGATGTATCTGTGTTACATACAAACCAAACCGCATGGCTCGAGAATCTCAGGCAATAAGCAAGAGAAACATGTCATGTGCACCACCGTAACTATACATGCTGCCGAGAGAGAGAGAGAGATAGTCAATACCCATGCAGTGTTTACAATTCATTCCATTGCAAACGATATCTTTTGTATCAACGATTGTTGTTGCACGGACGAAAAAAAAACTATTATCCTCTATTTTTCACTTGTTGACACTACCGTTAGACTTCAGTGGTGGTACGTACGTAGTACATAGAATACAAACTAAAAAATAATAATAAATAAATGAATAAATAAATAAACAAATGACCAGACTAATTCACGAACTCTCTCTCTCTCTCTCTCTCTCTCTCTTTAAAATCGTGGTGAGAGAGCAGAGCGTTTTGAAGCCTGAGAGACTATAGAGACGAAGCTTCCGTGCTCCAATAACTGCTTTGTTAATGGCTGCCTCTCGTTTTCTCCTCGGTCCTGGTTTCATTAATACTGAGATAAACACTGAGTCTACAGCCTTTATTAGTATAGTGTATTAGTGAAAGGGGTGTAACATTTTAAGTTTTTTTAATGGAAGAGGGGAAAGCTGGCCAAGGGCAACAAAAGATTATTAAAAAAGAAAGAAGCTCAATAGTTGACGGTCCTATTGCACGTCCTAGTGAGTGAGCGTGTTTGCCTTCATTATCTGGATCATTTTTATCTCCTGATCTTGTTACCTGTGTTGGCTTCAATAACAGGATCTTTAACTATTTTTTTTTTTTTCTCCTCCACTATCCTTCCCTTATTCCCTACAGTTTCATTACTGAGAAACACAATCTAGTGCTTTTCATTTCCCCTTCTCAGTCATCACTAAATTTATTAATATTTTTTTCGGTATCCGGACAAAAATTATCACTCTTAATAACATACACTAATAATTCACCCCCTGCTACACTCAAACATCATTACTCACCTTCCTCTCAAGTTCGGTAGTGACGATATTTGACAATATATAAATAGTATTCCTCCTTCACTCACCGCCATCGTATGTCACTACCACACCTTATCATACTACACATTTCTCCTTATCCCGCTGCACATCGCCATTATCAACACCATAAACTAACACTTCAATCTCTAATGCACTTATACGTTATTACTCACCTTTCTCAGTGGTGTGGTAGCGCTGATGATTGATGATTAAGAACAATATTTGCCTCCACAATTTGTACAACTCGGTCAGATCCAGTGTTAGTAACGGCCGGCCGGCCGCTAGATGGCTTGCAAGGTACGGTTACTGGCATAGCGCATGTTTCTGTTTTCTATACTAAATCAAGGGTTATGTAGTGCTAGTTTTCGGGAGTGAGGGATTAATATGATGCTTTAAGGAGGATAAAAGATGTATTAACCAAGGCCATAGATATATATTTTTCGTGTTTTTTTTTTTCTTTAAAATCGTCATCGATGCTGTCAGTGTTACAGATCGTAATGGTTTTATTGTCACGATGAGGAGGATGAGGATGATGATGATAATGATGATGCGGCGGAGGAGGAGGAGGAGGAAGAAAAGGAGGAGAAAGAGGAAGAGGCATAAAGAGTTTAGGAAAGTCCCAGCAACCTTATCAACAAGATGAGGATGTAATAGTAATAATAATAAAATTATTTGAATAAGGAAACAAGAGTCAATGAAAACACAAAAATATATTATAAGACTTTTGGAAAATAGGAGAAAAGAAACTAGCGTAGAACAAGTTAGATCAGGGTTCTCAACCTGGGATACGCGTACCCCCAGGGATACTTGAGAGGAATTTTGGGGATATGTGGCAGGTTTCTCAAAATACTTCAGCTTTGAATAACTGCAAATTTGTTTATAGTATACAATGTGGCCTACATGTGCTAGGCTGGATGTGTCCTTCACTAGAACCAAAACAAGGAAACTCTTGGAGTTATATCACTTGAGAGGAAGCTCTCTTGGATTACAGTTGCCACACAACCTTGCAAACCTATAATATTTGTTCCAATTTATTATTTTATATGTTATTCACACACACAGTGACTTATTTATCACTGTTACTAGTTACAAGTTGCAACTAGCTGCAAGCAACACTACTAGTAGTTCACTGCCATAATGATCGAAAATTGTCTGATATAGTTCCTTTTTGATAAATGTATTGCATGTTAGTCACATATAGTGTCTCCCTGTGAGGTACCAGTTCCTATCGACACTACCTCATAGAAACATACTAATATTAATTAAAAATTTTGTCTGCTCCACATATATAACACAAATTAAACTTAATAAACTAAGTCAATAAACCATGCATTTATTCTTACCCTTCCTGACGTTGCATTGTGGGAAAGGGGTACGTGATCAATACTGAAAGACTTCGAGGGGTAGGCTACATAAGATTAAAAAGGTTGAGAACCCCTGAGTTAGATAGTGAAAGGAAAGGAGAAAACAAATGAACGTTGATAATGAAACAAAAGTAAAAACTGAATCAAAATTCATAGTAAAAGAAAAGAAGAAAATACACAAAAGTTGACAGTTTGTGGAAAAATGGAGAAAAAAGATAAACCAGCGACAACCAAAGTGAGAAAACAAACTCAGGGAGTCACTGCAAAGCCTGTCCCCGACCTTATGTGTGTGTGTGTGTGTGTGTGTGTGTGAAAAATTTCACCACGGTCGTCTGCTGGTCACCCAACCAATCTCCCCATTACGGAGCGAGCTCAGAGCTCATAGACCGATCATCAGGTAGGACTGAGACCACAACACACTCCACACACCGGGAAAGTGAGGCCACAACCCCTCGAGTTACATCCCGTATCTATTTACTGCTAGGTGAACAGGGGATACACATTTGCCTCGCCGCTTTCCGGGACTCGAACCCGGACCCTCTCGATTGTGAGTCGAGCGTGCTAACCACTACACTACGTGTGTGTGTGTGTGTGTGTGTGTGTGTGTCCCTTTACTTTATAATAAACTGTAGTCCTAATCTATACTCACAATTTGCATGCAGTCTCTCTCTCTCTCTCTCTCTCTCTCTCTCTCTCTCTCTCTCTCTCTCTCTCTCAACTACATTACGTTCATCAACGTATACTATTCATAATAAAGATTGATCTTTGAAAAAGTCTGTTTTGCTCAGGATAGAGACCACTAACGGAATTGCAATATTCAACCTTCAACTCTCTCTTCTCCAGCCAGGTAAGTCCTACGTAGCTGTGCTCTGTTATCGCTCATTTATTCTTGTTTTCTTGTTTCATTTCTATCGTGGCGTATCCAACAAAAAGCACGGCAATACTGATTTCCCAGTTTAAAGGTCTGTCTGTATGTGGCTGGATTTACCAACTGCCAGAGTTTTCGGCTGGATATCGGTGCTATAAGCGGGTGGAGAAACAAGCCGTAAAACTGGACCGATATGTTGGTCTTGCCCAGCCGCTAGCAGCTTTGTTTACACTGTGACGTCACGAAACTTCGGAAGGTTTTGAAACTTTGAAGTTTGAACATGTGGGTGTCCAGAGGCAGAGAGGAAGATGTTGGAGCTAGTGAGGAACAAATAGCATGTCTGGGACCAGAAAAAATTAGTAGTACAGCAAAAACACCCTACGGAGAACTAGGTACGTACATTCGACGAGCTCGCTAGCACACTCCGATTAGTTTCCCTCTGTGCAGGGTGTTGTTGGAGGTGAGGACTGAATGGTTGTGATGATTTAATTTGATCGCAATTGTGCATAGTGTTTTGTTAAGATAAGAAATGTAGGTCAACTATCCGATACATCTCAGCCGCTGTGTGCACAACTGAAAGTGTTCCGCGGGGCTCCGACCAGCATATTTCTGTCGATACTTTTAGCGGCTAGTATTTCCAGCTGCATATTGACACGTGTGAATCCTCCTTTATACTCTGAGTCTATACAGATGATGATTGACGTCGAAATTGTTCCCAGCAGCAACTTTTTTATAGTTGGAGCGATTTTGCAGAACACCGGCCGCACCTGTTGAACGAACATCAACATTCACAACACATCAACAGAACCCTGACACACATCCCGGCTTTAAGGGTAAGCTGCTGCGTCAGGTGATACCGGGTTCGGCTGCTCATTGCCCTGAGTGCTCTCTTCACCGTGACTGGGATTTGACCAACTATCATTAACTCAGTTCACATGTGCTGCATTTGTTAAGCGTGATCTAAGTAAGTGTGAGTATCCAGCGAGGAAAGAAAGTAAGCAAGCCCCAACCCCAGGCGGGCAGGCAAGGGGTCACTCGCTCCTGTTTATCGCAAGACGTAAAGCAAACCGGTAACTATCTCGCTGGCATCTTGTGGACTCCAGCCACTCTTTGTTGTGGTGCTGAGGTTATGCTAATGTTAGGATAAAATTAGGTGAGTTGCAGAGATCTTTACAGAGAAGAAGTAATATGTAGTGTGTGTAAAATAGGTCGGTTGTTCTGTGATAATTCCGTGACTTAGATTTGCTTAAAAGTTAGAGTAGGCTATCTATCTTGTAAAGATGTCAACAGAGTAAGTTGCTGAGAAAGAGTTGAGTTTTGTTTCATATGCAGAAAGATAAACTGAATGGAACATTTAGTATTCGGTGTGGCCAAATATTTAGAATTAGTATATAATGTATTGTGTACTTGTAAGTGTATCTTTAAGTACTGATGACGAGGTCGAAGACAGATACAGGATAACCTAGATGGGCCCTGGTGGCCCTTTGTTATCCTATTATTTATGTTATGTTATGTTATGTTAAGATTGAAAATCAAGGCATTTATACCTTATGAGATAAGAAGGAAAATATGGGAACTTTGCTGTGAAGTATTAACAGTAGCATTGAAACATTATATTTGTGATAGGCAGTAAGCTGTTTTACTTTGTTTTTTGATAAACCAGTGACAATTATTCACTTGATGTTACATTTGTAGACATGAGCACTGGATATGTGTGTACTCATGGATCTGACCTGTCTGGATTTCATCAAAGCTAATAGAATTACCCGCAAAATCTTCTTTATTAAAATTTGGTTGGAGTTTATTTGATTGGGAAATATATCTGATAGATCTGAATTTCTTAAAGATAGCAAATAACAGTTGTTACAGACAAAACACCATAATGTTCCATGAGGATCATTTCTCTGTCCTTTGTTCATTGCCATTCAATAATATAAACTGTCTTTTGGATGATTTAGTAAATGTCAGCAGAATTGATCTATATTCAATATTGAATGATCAGTATCATCCACGTTAGTGCACAGTACAAGCTAATGGTTCTCAATGATTCATAGGTGCACAATGTGGGAAACTGTAGCAGGTGTGTTGGTGTTTGTTGTCTTGGCTACTTCACTCATAATGGTGGCCTTTGGAATGGTGTACCGGCGGCGCTGTGGGTGGGCCACCACCACTAATGACCTGAAGGGCCAGACAGTGATTATCACCGGAGCATCTGCAGGTAAGCAAAGAAGCTTGGAGCTGCCTTGGTACAGTGGAACCATATGTGCTTTGGGGGCTGTGGGGTCCCAGATGTACAGGTTCGAATCATATCAATGGTCTGAGTGTCGCAAGGGCTTCCTTACTCATACTAAAGGTTCATTAATGGTTGGGCTTTCATGTAGGAGGTGCCCGAATACCTCCTCTGGAAAAGCTCACATTGTTTAAAAGAAAAAAGAAAAAAAGCTTCATTTTATTCCAGCAGACTAGTACCATATCTGAAAGAAAATAGATTTTAGTATTATTTGTTTAGTGGGTAAACTAAATACGGGTTGAATTGAAACAGGTATAGGGAAGGAAGCAGCAAGGGACTTTGCCTACCGAGGAGCCAGAGTCATTATGGGATGCAGGAAACTGCAGAAGGCTTCAAAAGTTGCAAGTAAGTAATTTGACATATTTTGTCATTTGCTTTTTAGCAACATTAGTAATCATTACTTTTGTGGAGAAGAGTGAATATGTATATTTTCACATATAAATCTTGAAAAATATGTCTTGAAACTATAAAGTAATAAAAACTTGTGTTCTGTCAGGTGAAATTGAGGACAGCACAGGAAACAAATCTGTTGTTGTGAGAGAGCTGGACGTTTCATCACTCACCTCTGTTAGAAAATTTGCATCCAGGATTCTTGCTGAGGAACGCAGGTTAGTTTCTATATTATTGGTTATTTTCAACCCACTAAGGACAACCATATATCCAGTACAACATTAACTATCTAGATTCAAGGATACTCTTGCAATTGTCATTTTCATTTGTCAGGAACATGATCCCAATTTTCCCAAGTGATAACTAGGTTTACTCAGAGAAATTTTAATACAAGCACTGTTGAAGAAAGTATGCCATCTTCAGTGGCGTTTTGAGAGATGAACTTACATGAATAAAGTAATGAAAATATGAGATTAGGTATGATACACTTGGTTATTATGCAAACATTACATACATGAACCTCAGATCAATATTGTGCACTCCTTCAATTCTGAAAAGTCTAAAATAACGGTCTGAACATCAATATTCTCAGTAGCCTCGTTTGTGCTGCTCCCCTGAGAAATGTGCTGCTGCAACATTCGCCCCACTCATCCCCATGTCACTACGCCACTGGTTATCTTTATTACAGCATCTTCCTTCTGTGCAAAATTGATTATCATCATTGGTAATTTAAGACACTATCTGTAAATGTACATCAAGACTCAACTAGTTTCTCAGGTGTTTGATAATGATGGCTCCTCTGTATTGTATTGCCATCAGCCATATTGAATGCATGATGATATGTCCTTGGCCTTGTACAGGTTAGATGTGCTGGTGTTGAATGCGGGCATTGTCGGCACAGCACAGCGAGTGCTCACTTTGGAAAACCTTGAGCTCACAATGGCAACCAATCACTTTGGACATTTCCTACTCACAAACCTTCTCCTGGGTAAGCAGATGTTTTGTATAATCTTGTCTTTATATTCTACTGTCTCATCTGGTTGATGTTAAATGCTGGAGTTTTAATGTGGATGAAATAGTATCATGAGAAAATGTTACATTGAATAATTACCATTGTATTCTGCATTTTATCCTTTTTATGTAGCAGTGTGACAGGAGTTATGTATTAGTGTATATAACATTAATTACATTATGTAAGTCATTGAGACATGAAATTTTGCAACAAAAAATATGTCT
>NC_059304.1:19583674-19588674 GCF_017591435.1 Portunus trituberculatus
GGAGGTGCACTACTGATGCCTTTTGTCACAAACACCTGCATTACAGGGAAGATTAAGCACCAACTCATCAAACAACCATCTTGCATTGTAACATCACTACATTACTGTCCATAATGAATAGTACCATTTGTATGCATAACATATATAACTTTAGTTTGTTTTATCTCAGTTACATACTACATCATTATAAACTATGAAAACTATAAACTAAATCATCTGCAGTATTAGCATGATTGTTAATTGTTCATGATAATAGTATCTGTAGGGAAGATTGTTTCCTTCGAAGAAATCCCTTTTGGATTTGTTTTCAAGGTGCACCAGGACAACAGTTTTTGAGAGGAGCAGTGGTCATCAGCAATACAGGAGTGCTGGTAGTTACTCATTATTCAGCTAGATATCCATTAGTTATAAGTTGTTGTGTTATACCATGTGGGACATACACACGCACACACCTCATAATGTAGTGGTTAGCATGCTCATCTCACAACCGAAAAGGCCTGGGTTTGAGTCCTGGGTACAGCGAAGCAAATGGGCAAGCCCCTTAATGTGTACCCCTTGTTCACCTAGCAGCAAGTAGGTACGGGATGTAACTCAAGGGGTTGTGGCCTCGCTTTGTTGATGTGTGGGGTGTGTGTTGTGGTCTCAGTCCTACCCAAAGATCAATCTATGAGCTCTGAGCTCGCTCCGTGATGGGGAAAGCTGGCTGTATGAGTAGCAGACGACCATCATGAATTATACACACACACACACACACACACACACACACACACACACACACACACACACACACACACACACACACACACACACACACACACACACACACACACACACACACACACACACACACACACACACACACACACACACACACACACACACACACACAAAACACACACACACACACACACACACACACACACACACACACAACACACACACACACACACACACACACACACACACACACACACACACACACACACACACACACACACACACACACACACACACACACACACACACACACACACACACACACACACACACACACAGGGTAGCTCAGTGGTTAGAGCGCTGGCTTCACAAGCCAGATGACCGGGGTTCGATTCCCGGCCGGGTGGAGATATTTGGTGTGTCTCCTTTCACGTGTAGCCCCTGTTCACCTAGCAGTGAGTAGGTACGGGATGTAAATCAAGGAGTTGTGACCTTGTTGTCCTGGTGTGTGGTGTGTGCCTGGTCTCAGACCCATCCTAAGATCGGAAATAATGAGCTCTGAGCTCGTTCTGTAGGGTAACGTCTGGCTGTCTCGTCAGAGACTGCAGCAGATCAAACAGTGAATTACACACACACACACACACACACACACACACACACACACACACACACACACACACACACACACACACACACACACACACACACACACACACACACACACACACACACACACACACACGAAAATTAGAGAGACTACAAAAAATGGCTACAAGAATGGTTCCAGAATTTAAAGGGATGGCATATGAGGAGAGACTAAAGGCAATGGATCTACCAACCTTGGAGCAGAGAAGAGAGAGAGGGGATCTGATACAAGTTTATAAATTGATTAATGGAATGGATGAAGTGGATAATGAGAAACTGATTCTGAGAGAAGAATATGACTTTAGAAGCACAAGATCGCATAGTAAGAAACTAAGGAAGGGACGATGTCTGAGAGATGTTAAAAAATTTAGTTTCCTGCAAAGATGTGTTGAGACTTGGAACAGTTTGAGTGAGGAAGTGGTGTCAGCAAAGAGTGTGCATAGTTATAAAGAAAAATTGGATAAGTGTAGATATGGAGACGGGACCACATGAGCATAAAGCCCAGGCCCTGTAAAACTACAACTAGGTAAATACAACTAGGTAAATACACACACACACACACACAAACACAGACAAACACACACACACACACACACACACACACACACACACACACACACACACACACACACACACACACACACACACACACACACACACACACACACACACACACACCGGCTGGGTGGAGATATTTGGTGTGTCTCCTTCACGTGTAGGCCCTGTTCACCTAGCAGTGAGTAGGTATGGGATGTAAATCGAGGAGTTGTGACCTTGTTGTCTCGGTGTGTGGTGTGTGCCTGGTCTCAGGCATATCCAAAGATCGGAAATAATGAGCTCTGAGCTCGTTCCGTAGGGTAACGTCTGGCTGTCTCGTCAGAGACTACATCAGATCAAACAGTGAAACACAGGCCCTGTAAAACTACAACTAGGTAAATACACAGATGGTGCAGTAACGTACACAGGAACAAATTTTGTAGCGGCAGTGTTGTAGCCACACATATGTAAGAATTGTATATTTTTATAGAGACTAGATAGATGGTAAGTAAATATGTATGAAATTTTACTTAAAAATTCACAAAATTAGGTAATGTTTATTTTTGTAGAAATCAGCAAAGAATTATAAGCTGTATGTCTTAAAATTTTATACTTTAAAGAATTGTTGTGCTATATTTTTAAAAACATTCCAAAGGCAATTATCAATTGTTGAAGAAAATGTGTGTAAAAAAAAAAAGTGATATATATATATATATATATATATATATATATATATATATATATATATATATATATATATATATATATATATATATATATATATATATATATATATATATATATATATATATATATATATATATATATATATATATATATAAGACATGAGTTAATAAAAATAATGCAATATTATATGATTGCTTTTTATCATTTATTTGTTGTGATGAACAAAGTTGGTTTTAAAATTTCTGCTCTAGAGTTACTTGTGAGTTGTGGCAGAGTTTACCGTGGTACTGTTGGTGCCAGGCCAGAGCTACCCACCAAGCAGAGTGTCCTGAGTTCATTACCTCACCAGTGCCTTGCTCTTCTGGTGAAGCTCCTTAGCTCCAGTAAGCTGATAGAGGAATGAGGTACTGAGCATCAACATTACTTGCTACTGAATATGAGCTCATTATATTTTTATTTCTTTACTTGTCTTCGGAACATATTTACTTATATTCTTAGTGCACTAGAGTGTTCATTTGCTGCTATCTTTGCTTGAAGGCTAATGTGTATCTAATGGATGGCAATACCTATCAGATGGTTCCTCTTATCTAAGAGACATGTGTACTTTTCTCACACCACATGATAAGCCAGTAGAGGCCAACCTGCTTAAGAGTGTGGCACATGAGACCAGTGTGTGTTAACAAGGTGCTTAACCAAGCATAATGAAGGTAACTGCCTTTTAGCCTTGAGTGTAGGCATTGATTTTGAGTGAAACATTTCTACTGTCTTGTTTATTATGAAAGGTGATAGTTTTTATATTTGTATGTTAATTAGAATACCACTTTTGCTCAAGGTACCTTTCATTGCTAACCTGTGGTGCATATCTGTGATCTTGCTGGCAACCCTGCAAAGCCCCTCTAGGGGGCAACAATTCTTTCTTGAGGAGCAGGTCACTGAGGGGGAAACAACTGCCCGTGAGGAGAATGAGGTATTACCTGTGCCATTGTTTTATCCTTTTTGAGAAATGTACAGCAGCATCTTAGAAAGAAAGATGAAAATGAAATAAGAAAACTTTATGCTGTTATAACATAATGTAATATTAAAAGCATTCAAAGCTTATTTTTGCTACTTACAGTATATGGTTTGTGAAAATGTATTTACAACTACATATTTTGTCTTTTTCTTATAAACATCTTTTTGACTCGTACTGATTCCAAAATTTTTATTCTTATTTATTTTTACAGTTACCATTTATATCATATTTAAGTTATCTGTAAAGAATCAGTATAGTTGGAGCAGTATCCTACAGAGTTCCATAAATGCTGAGGATGTGCCCATCCCAGAAAACATTGATGATGTGTCAGAAGGAAAAGATGTCTGCTCCAGGTATTCTCCCAAAGAAGTGTTTCACACCGTTGTCAATCCTCACCTTTTCAAGATACTAGATGGTGAGTTTGTGTGGGATATAAGATAAACCTTTTTCATTCATTTGCAATCCAAGTATTTCTATAAAATGCATGAAACAATTTCATTCAAAGCATAGGTATTGGAGGCCTGGTTTAATATATATAGCAATTACATGGGAAAACCAGTAAACAGGTAATATTGTAAAGCAGATGCAGGCTTGACAAGTTTCATTTGATGTTTTACAGAGATGAGCACTTTTGTTGAAGCTGTGCTGCACCGCATTGGGCCGGCCTTACACACACTCACACCTTATGTTGATCAGTCTCCTGTGTAAGTGTCCACTCTCCATTGTAATATTGCAATCAGTGTTACTGTTAGCATTATTTTCTTTTAGCTGTATTTTATTTAAAAAAAAAATGTGTGTGAAAATAATTACTTTAGAAGCCTGCTTTTTGTATGTTATTTATCACATGGTAATACTTTTTTTTTTTTTTTTTTTTTATTAACCTCACAGAAGAATTTCCATTCACATCTGTTCAAACACCTAAGTTTTACTTACTGAATCTTCTGACTATCCCATCATTGCATATGTCAATACCTTGTTTTCCCTGTATGGTCCTCTTACAAACTCAGCATCCTGGTGTGTCTTTTATGTCATATCACCCTCCCTTATTCTCTCAAGACTCTCAACCCATCTTGGTACCACACTTCATCACCACCTCTCTGCTGTACAATCCATTCCTCCTTTCCTTATCAGACATACCAAATTTTTCCTGTAGACAATGTTATCATTTTCCCATCTGTTCTTCTGACACCAAAGACACTTCTCATGTAGCAACATAATTTACATCTCTTAAATCTTAGATCTGTTATTTTTATTTCTTGTTCACATATCACTTGCATGTTAGTCCTACAACTATTCTACGCTTCTATATCTTTACCTAATTGCTATTCATTTTATATGTACTATTACTAGCTTTGGCATTTCAAAAGATATCTTAAGAGAATGTCAGTCACTTATATGAACA
>NC_059304.1:19593674-19648674 GCF_017591435.1 Portunus trituberculatus
GCAAGATGTCTGGTAGCTTTTCCATGCAGCAACACTGTCTTTATGTGTTTGAGCCACCTCATGCTTACCAAAGATGGGTATAGCTTTCTTCCATTTCCAGTTTCAACCATTTATATTTCTTCAGCGTTTGTTGTGTAATTCTAATACAGTGCCAAAAAGTTATGAGCGAAAAGATCTTGCAAATGCAAAAAAAATTTCGCTCGCGTGCTTCGCGTGCTCGCATCCTATGAATCTCCTGCTGGTGGCTAAGACTTAATCTAGTAATCTAGTACGTGACGCCCCTCCTCCTCCTCCTCCTACTACTACTACTACTACTACTACTACTACTACTACTACTACTACTACTACTACTACTACTACTACTAGCTGCTGCTGCTGCTGCTGCTGCTGCTGCTGCTACTACTACTACTACTACTACTACTACTACTACTACTACTACTACTACTACTACTACTACTACTACTACTAGACCACAACGTCACTACCAACACCAGCAAACACCAACACCAGCACACATTTAAAGGTCCCGCCAGCACGCATGCGCCGTGTCTTGTACCCGGAGTGGGGAGCCCGGCGCCTGGTGGCCTCCGCTGCGGACATGGCGAGTCTCTCCTTACCTTCCCCTATACCCCTGTGAAGATTTACTTCTCACTCCTCAGGCGGGTAACCTACGTAACTCCAGGTGTTCTCTCAGGACGGAAGGGACACGTATCTACACCCTAGGAATGCTGAAATGTGGCTGAAGACGGTATGTGAATTATGGTTGAATTTTGAAATGTAGCCATTGTTGGACAGAGTGAGTGTGTCAGAGAGGGATGTGTTTGGGAGTCAAGGCGAGACTTAGCCATTCTGAGCCACGCGGAGCTTTATTTTGTACTTTGTATGCACTCCTTATACCTTGCTGGGATAAGGAGTGCTTGGGTGTAGGCGAAGTTTTATGATCTTGTGTTAGACGAGAGATAATAGAAATTTAATTCCTTGAGAGGGAGAGGAGAAGGTGAGGGCGAGTTTTTAGTGGAATCAGTCAGTGGCCGGGTGGTGGTCAGGAGGAGAGGCTGGCAACCCCTCTGCCTCCCGCCTCGTTTGGGCAGTCCTAATCTACCTTTATTACTAGGATATATCTCAGGGTAGCCATGAGGAGAGGTAGCCAAGGTCACGGGCCCGTGTGGCGCGTAGGGAAGGCTGTAATGGAGGTGGCACAGCTGGACCTCCCTGGCTCGTTGCTTCCTGTTCATCCTTCCCAGGGGGTAAGGGTGTATTTAGGGCATGTTCTGTCCCATGTGGTTGAGAGGCACGGGCGTCACAGTACTCAGGGACGTGGGCGGGGGTGACGGATGTTCCTGGCAGGGTTTCAATGTCGGGGAGCGCGGGGTGAAAAATGCGTGTGGGGAAAAAAGGGCTAAATATATGTTGTTAGTGGCGGCGTGTCGTGTTCCGTGGAGGATCACATGATGGGACTATGTTTGAGGTGTTCAGTGTGTGTGTCAGGGGATGTGGTGGTGGTGAGTGCCTGAGTGGTTATTCATAAGGCTGATGTGCTTTGTCTTGGCATGTCATTGGGGTTACATAATGTCTTATTTTCTCCCAGTACCGCCACCCAAGATGGATGCAGCTTTACCATTTCCTGGCTTTCATTTCTAGATGGTAGTATTTTGAAAATACATTCCTTTCATTTTTAGGTGTGATACTAATGTCGAGTCTTGCTATGTGTAAGGTGACACCCGAGTATTAGGACACGCAGTACTGCCCCAGCGAGGACACATTTAATATGGATTGGAATTATTATGGTTATTTTTTTTACATATTCATTCTCCTAATTTTTGTAACTTATGATGTGCTAAAGACAGTTTGTGAAGTGTTTGGACACTTATGACACGTTAGTTCCATCAAGTACATTACAGTGTTTTCATTTCTACTATTTTTGACTCTTGGTCTTTTAATGGACAAATTTACAGAATTTAAAATGCATAACTCCACATAAATTGTGGTTAATTGATTAATTGATCAATTTTGAAACAAAAGGTGAACATTTATTTCAATAATTTAAGTAGGTAGCTTTCCTGTGCTTGATCCTCTCATTCTAATAAGTATCTGGTAATTAGTGGTATGTTATCTTGCACTCTTTTGGAGACAGAGCTGTGAGGGAATAAAAGCTTAGGATGTGAACATTGTTATAAAACCATTGAAGCAAGGTCTGTTGTGTAAAGAGAATAATCCAAGTTAAGGTTTGCTGTGTTATGTAAGACAAAGACGATAACCTGGGAGTGGTGTTGGTAGTAGGATGCACCACCTAAATATGGTGATTAACTTCTGGATGCGCAAAAGTTGTCATGTATACGTCTTTAATGTATAAATCATGTGGTGTATTAGCAATATTTGGTGAGGTAACCCATAACAAGATGTCCATTATCAATAAAGGTATGCATCTAAGTCATCCATGATTACAATGTGTTTACAGATGGTGTTCAAGAGATAGGATGTCGAGCCGGCAGTGGTCACCCTCTCAGCGGCCACCCCTCAACCCTCTGGCGGCCGGGCAACACAGCAACACCATGAAGGGCGGTGATTCTTCCCCTGCTGCGGCGAGGTCCCCAACCGCGGTCCCGCCACAGACCCTTTGTAAGCGGCACAGTCCAGACAACCCAGGCCTTGCTGAGAGTGAGAATGCGCCCCTCTCTTTGCACAACAAGCGGCAGCGCACCAAGAGTGGCTCGGACGTGATCGAGCCCCTAGTGTCGTCATGTCAGGACAGTACCATACCGGCCCCGGACTGCAGCAGTGTCAAGGGGGAGTCTATGCCGTTGTGTGAACATAATATAAGAACTTCTAGGTTAGAGACAGGACAGGAAGCTGCAGCTCCACACACAGAACCCTCTTGTTCCTGTACAAAGAGAGAGAGTTGCAGTAGTAGTAGTAGTGGTGGTAGTAGCAGTAGTAGTAGTAGTAGTAGTGATAGTGTAAATAATCTAGTAAGTGGTGAGAACCTGAGAACTGATGGTACATTGGAGTGCAGAAGTGATGGTGAATTGACGGGACAGAACAGTGTTGCATTGTACCCAGGTCACCAGCCACTAGCTAATGGAAAGGGGAATGGTGGCCTGTCACCACACTGTGCTGCCACCCTGGAATATGTGACCCAGCTGCCTGAGGGGTGTTCTGGAGGGGGAGCTGATCCCTCTGTCCTGGAGCCTTCCAACTTGACCAGTGCCTGTGAGCCAGACGAGGAGTTGGAGGATGACGACAACTACTTGGACTCGTCTGAGGAAGAGTTGGAGGATGAACTCACCTTGACAAACAATGAGGATGAAGAAAGTTGTGGAGAGGGTGAGTACTCCTGTTCTGTTATGTCTTCTTGGCTCACCACATTGAATTTCATTGGATTGACATTACAAGCATGATCTGAAATCCTTTTGCAGTAACTGTGATATCTCACTATTTTGCCTGCTGCTTCTATCCTATTTTTGTAAGGCCTCATCTTTCCCATATAGGTGGTTCACTGTCTGCAGTAAACTATCTCTAATTATCTCCAGTGTCCTTTCTCTGCCTCCTTTTTTAAGTGTCTACTTCACCTTCACTTGATTCACATTCCTATGTTCAGAGCATCTTTTGTGGCACCACCTCCCACATCTTGTAATCAGGATGAACTTGGTATCTTACACAACATCTCAAGTTAACCCTTTATATACCCTTTATATACTGTTCAGACATTTACACCGGTTGAAGAGGTGGTGTGAGAAAAACTTACTATTATATATTAATGATCTTTTATTTTCTTCACCAGAGTATGTAGAACTATTATTGTTTTATGTTTTTATTGTTTCCGACAACAGATGATCAGAGTGTGATCAGTTCAGTGACGGTGGGATCAACCTGCTCCCTGCGGTCGGTGGCCAGTGAAGCGCTGAGCACTATCTGTATCAATGAGCATGGCCTGGCAGCCAATGAGGATGGTGAGAATGATGCTCCCTTTAGTAGGCACAGTATTGTGTTACTCTAACATGCTTCTAGAAATATTGGGTAGCATTTTGCCTTTGGCTAGTTTGTTAGTGATGATTTACTTGCTAATTGTGCTAATGTGTATTTTAAGAATTAGCTGATGTTAAAATAATGTTCTTGTGTTTTGCAGGGTCTTTGTTATATGCAGAAACCCCAGCGCCTTCCCCACTGCCATCCTTCACTCCTAGTCTATTTTCTCATGTACCGCCTTCAATCAATTTTTGCCAGTATAATGAGAAGACTGTAGATCTCCCTGTTATAATTGGAAGGTTGCTCAAGTGGAGATTTACCAATATAACTCCCCTTATTGTAAGAAAAACCATTACCAATTCGGGATTTAAGATAACAAAAAGTAAGTGGTTATTACATGGATGGGACACTTTCATTTCACATAACTTACTTGATTATTGATTATTGAAGTTGATAAATGTAGAGAGAAGGTGGGTTTATAGTGAGTAATCCTGAGTACATATATTTGACCATCACTGATGTACATTTCAGAAACATTGCAGTGGTGTGGCACTTGGGGGAAGCACATGAAATCTCCCTGCTTCAAGTCTGTGAGGGAATTTCAAAAGATCAACCATTTCCCAGGAACTTTTCAGATTGGCCGCAAAGATAAGCTTTGGAAAAACTTTCTGCGACTTCAGACTAAATTTGGGAAGGAAGAGTGAGTAATTTTGTCACAGGTTGTGGAAATATTACTTATATGTCTATATGCTCTCATAAACTTATTCAACTAATTCACCTTAATTTCACTAATGTTCTTCCTTTTTCTCATTTGAACAGGTTCGGTTTCATTCCAAAGACATTTGTTCTCCCAGGAGACATGAAAGCCTTAAAAGCCACCTTTGATAAGGAGGGTGTCAAGAAAAAGTGGATAGTGAAACCTCCAGCCTCAGCCAGAGGAACTGGGATACAGGTCAGCTGACATGAGTGAACATGTGTATAGGGAGTTGTGAGTGTTTAAGACAACAGTACAGGATTTATATGCACAGTGGAGGAGTATCATGGTCACTGAAATGTTACCAGTGCTTAAGACTGCAGTGGTGGTGTTATTCATTGTTCTTCTATTTGAAGTATCTTTACATTGCAGGTTGTCCACAAGTGGCCACAAGTGCCTACTGACACAGCAGTTGTTGTTCAGAGATACATCAGCCGCCCTTACCTCATCAATGATACTAAGTTTGATATGCGCATATATGTTCTTGTCACATCCTTCCATCCATTGAGAATATATCTCTACCAGGATGGACTTGTCAGATTTGCTTCAGGTAATATGACAAAAATTTATTTCAATAGTTTCAAGCTAAAATTTTAGTGAATTGATATTTGTGCTATGTTTACATGTCCAGAGGGAAATGTATAGCAACCAAGAAAGAATATAGGTATATGCTTTGATATACAGTATGTTGATAATGATGCATAAAAATTTGATACAATAGAGGTATGTTAAAGTACCAATGTTGAAGCTTGATGATTTTGCTGTATATTGAATTAATGTGTTGGTGTGTCTTTTTGGTGGTGCAGTCCAGTACAACAATGCATCCACCAGCCTGGCAGACAGATACATGCACCTCACCAACTATAGCGTCAATAAGTCGTCGTCATCATACACTCACAATGCAGATGCTGGCCAGTGTCAGGGCCATAAGTGGACCCTCAAGTCCCTCTGGGGGTACCTCAAGGTCAGTGTCATAGATAAAGGTATTGTACACTTAACCCTCGGCTATCGCACCCAATTGGGGCCGAAATAGCCGCTCCATAGCCGAAAACGCGATAGCCGAATTGATCTTGGCGGGAAGGCGGTTTTGGCCAATGAGTGCTCAGATATTCCATGACGTCATGGCAGGGCATGCAATAGCAGGCATCTGAGGTCGCGATAATCAAATTTTAGCAGCTTTTCATGGGTGCACGATAGCAATAAAACGCGATAGCCGAGGGTTGACTGTATATGATTTGATATTTTGGTTCTCTTGTGATTCTCATTGTCACAGTTGTAGTTAGAGGTACCAATACTGTCTTTTGAGTTTGCTTTCTCATATAAAGGTAAATATAGGAGACCGTTGCCAAGTATAAATAAAAAAAAATAAAATAAGATAAAAGTCACAATACAAAACTCACTCTCTCTCTCTCTCTCTCTCTCTCTCTCTCTCTCTCTCTCCTTTGAAACATTTCTTTTGAACAATTTCAGGCTCAGGATGTGGACACCTCAGCTCTGTGGAGCAGAGTGGCAGACCTTGTGATCAAGACAATCATCAGTGGGGAGCATGACATTGTTGTGCGAACACGGAAAAATGTCCGGTCAAGGTAATGCCCACAGATATATCCTTTTGTGATATAGAGATCTTTGTGACTTTAAGGAGAGTTTATTTATGCACTCTTTAGAGGCACAGTGAGTCTGGAATACTTGAAAGGGTTAAAAAAATTGCTTTAGAATACTTTTGATATAGAGATTAGAAGTTTTCTAATTGTCCTCTTTTGAAGTAATTGGCTGCTGTATTGCTGAACTTGTAGAGTTACCTGTGACTGCAATTTATGTTAGCATCAATGAGTCTTGATCACATTCTGTTCCTGTTTTGGACACGTCAATCATTGGGGACATTTCATTTTACAGGTACTCTTGCCATGAGCTTTTTGGCTTTGATGTGATCATTGATGAGCGGCTGCGACCGTGGCTCCTGGAAGTGAACATTTCCCCCTCCCTGCACTCAGCCTCACCCCTGGACCACTCCGTCAAGGGACCGCTCATTGCTGATCTCCTCAACATGGTGGCCTTCCATGTTCCTGACAAGCTGAGTCAACAACAACAGGTGTGTGTACAAGCCAGGAATTGCATGCTCCCAAACCTTCATCTTCCATACAGTAATTTATGAAGGTGACCAGCTGATAGAGACTTGAAAGAGCCAACTAGAAAATCATGTTGGATGTAATGATGAAAAGTTTACCACCTCATCTTAACAAGTATAATAAAATCACTTATTAACTATATTTAGTTTATTTACTTTTAGGGGATTGTAATAATGATTTTTCTTTGTTTCTTTTGTCTTTAGACTAACCTCTTGGCAGACCTAAACCTTGGCGAGAAGGTGTCTGGGTTGTGTCTAGATCGCAGAATTTACACAAGACTTCTGACACCAGATGAACAGGTGAAGACTTGGAAAGGCAGGGAAAGTACTGAATCAATTGATAGGACACTTGTGATATGTAGAATTAACAACAAATTAATTAGTGTGTTAGTTGTTCTTATGTTTTATTTCCTCAGCTGAAACATGTCACCGTGAATGCTATGGCTAGGAGTGAGTACCTGACAGCTGCCATTGAGAACCTGACTCCCGATGATGTACGGCACATGATAATGGCCGAAGATGAGCTGCATAGGGCTGGCAAGTGAGTAAATAATGCCAGATTACCTTTATTTTCCCTTTTTGTCAACTTTGCTATGATATGAGTTCTTTTTTCTCCCATGTATCTCTTAGCCTTAGGAAGTATATACTATATATTTTTACAGGAGGGAATGAGGTTATTTGTTTATATATTTTTAAATGTTTTATTGCAGGTTCACCCGCATATTTCCAACAGCTGAAACACACCAGTACTTTGGGTTCATGGAGAAGCCTCGGTACTACAACAGACTGATGGATGCCTGGGAGAACAAGTATTCTGGATGCAGAGAGAAAGGTGGGTTGATTGCTGTTTTTTCTTTGATATGCTACATTATGAAATTTAAGCTAGAATTTTTAAGTAAATGTGGTATTGTTTGTATTCTTACAGTGATACATGGTATCATGCTTTGTGTTGCCTGTCCCTTCATGGGTTATTTCAGCCTGATATAGAGGTAGATGGTATTTACACCATATGAAAGCAAATACTGCACTTCACTGTTCATTCACCCTCCAATATATCTGATGGCAATAGTATCTAATCTAGTTTGACATGATGTGGTTAAGAATAATTAGTTTGATAATCTTTCTTTGGCATGTATTTCTCATTTTTTTTTTTTTTCTTTTCTTTTTCCCTCAGCCATTGAAAACATAGAAGCCTTGTGTGCAGAAAAGTTCCACCTCAGGGTACCTCCCACCTTCAAAATGCCAAAGGTAAGGAAACACTATTGTTTTGTATGCTTATAGTCTTTACAAAAGCATGACATGATGTGGTATAATGTGTGCCAGTGAAAGCCATGGTAATGGCCAGGGATTGCTGGACATATGTATAGGTTGTGCCTGATTAGACAAATATTTACTAAGTATACATGAAGTATGTGGAAAGGTGTGGTCTTAGTTCTCACAAATTCCTGAATGAACAGTGCATGAGTGCTCATGGTGATGTTACATTACTGCTTTTCATTTGATTTTGATATATTGAGATATGAGAGCAAGAAGTAATCATTTTACTTACCATCAGTGTGGTTTATTGAGTGAATGTATATGTTCCTTTCCACATAGACCTAAACTGTTCCAGGTCACACCAGATCAAGGCAAAAACACTCCTTTTACTTGAACCCATTGGCCGGGGCTGACTTGGTTGTATCAAACTTATTATTAGAGTTGCATGGGTTAAAATATTTGTTCATGCAGAAATTAGATATGAGTGAGAATGTTATATCATGAAATCCTCAAAACCTTCACTAGACATTGAGTGATATTGTGGGAAAAGTAATCAGAAAACTTTACTCATATGGTAATACTATCAACATTTTAACTTTCTGGACTTATATTCTGATCACTGCATGCTATTTCACTATGTGCTTGTAAGAAAAAAAAAAAAAAAAAAAAAGAATGCTTGAGTTTTTAGCAGACTTGTCTCAATTCCTGATTTTATGGTAGCTCTTGATGGTGTAAAGAGGCTGTGAAAAGATTGAAATGCATACTTCCTGTATATAGATGGAGTTACTGCATACTACTACCTCAATGTAGGCAACTTTTCATGGAGCTGCTCGTGCTCCTGAAAGTTGACAAGTTGATGGCAGATCACTGTTTTGTGGTCACCGAGACCACCACCAACACAGCTGACCTCAAGGTTGTGTTTCAGGTCACTGTCTCAGGCGGCTTCAAGGTCACTCCCAGGTAGGTCAAATGATGATAAGAGAAATGGGTCATGTTGACACCTGAAGCAGAGTTGGTAATTGCTGCATTAGCTAGGAAAGTTGGATTGTGTCAGATGCTGGACTTGGCTGTGAGTGCACAGTGCTGAGTGGGCTCGTTGACCCATTCTTTGGTACGTATGTGGGTAACTGGTTAAATTCTTTGCAAGTCTATTGGCTACATAATATATTCACTCTAAAGACTTGAAAATCTATGTTTGTAAATTTGTATATTTGAAAAAGAAATGTTGAAACTTCATGATGTACCTGTGGAAAACTTGCATACAAAGGGTCTTGATTTAAAAGCTTACTTGGATAGCTTGTTGCTCAGTAAATTGAGGGAGGTAAGGCTGACTAGAGACACTGATTTATTTAGATTACTAGTTTTATTTTTAGTGTGAGAAATTCACTTACATTAAGAGCATATGAATTTGTCGTGTACATTTAACATATTAATTTTTTTGGTGAGCACATTGCATGCATGTTTAATAATTTTGTCTCTTTAATTTTTCTTTTATTTGTACATGGAATATGTTTTCACTGCTGTTAAGTTTTCAGATTAGAGATAAAGGGGCTTTTCTGTAATATAAATGTTATTCTTAGTTGTCTTTAGATCTGTTTGTTTTATTGTACTTATTTATTATTATTATTTATTTGTTTGTTTGTTTATTTATTTATTTATTTATATATTTATATTTATTTTATTTACTTATTTTTTATACTTATATGCTTCAAAGTTGAGATACCACATACTGTGTTGCTTATTAGTCTGTGACTTCCTCTGCATTTATATATGAGTATGACTAAGAACAGGGAAATTCTGCATAGTGTATGAATTTTGGAAAATTTTACATTACAGTATATGCAACTTTCCCGTCAAATAAACAGCACCTTATGTTTGTTCAGAAACTCTCCATCCCTTTGTTGTCTTAAAATATGAAATTCACATAATTTTATCTGGTTGTATGATACCCGGGATAAGGGTTCCTTGAAATATACCAAAATTAGTTAATTGTAATGTGTTCTTTTCAGACTGCCGTTCTCCCCCCAACTGGGGAAGTCTCCACCATCCCTGCCCCCACACCAGCCTCCCCCAAAGCTTCACTCACAGCCACAGAGAGGAAAGAAGA
Source organism: Portunus trituberculatus (assembly GCF_017591435.1). Classification (NCBI taxonomy): domain Eukaryota; kingdom Metazoa; phylum Arthropoda; class Malacostraca; order Decapoda; family Portunidae; genus Portunus; species Portunus trituberculatus. The sequence continues at coordinate 19,603,884 of NC_059304.1, forward strand.
AGGTGTCGTTGTCACGACGCTCCAGGAGGGTGAAGTTGTCAACACACCCGCTGAAGCCAGCTGTAGTGTCTAGCTTCTTCTACTTGCGGGGCATCAGTGCAGGACACACAGTAGCGGAGGAGGAAGAGGAAGAGGAGGAGGAGGAAGAGGAATGTGTGACAGATACAGAGATGAGAATGGAAATGTGTGTTGCACCTGAGAGTGAGGCATCCCTTCTTGCAAAGGACAAGAAGGAAACTGTGGAACAGATTGAACTCTTGTCAATATGTGATGAAAAGTAAGTGACTCGTCAGGCAAAGACAAGCACATTTTACTGTGAGCTTCTGAAATTCTTGTATACTGCCCACAGGTTAAAGTGATAGTTAAATTTTGAAACATTTATAATATTTATTGTGAAATAAAACAGAGATCACATTTTTCTCGTAAGAAAGTTTTTTTCACCTTGCTTGATCTAGTTAATGATTTTTTAATTGTGTTACCAAATTATGTGACTGTTATTGTGATGTAAGATGTAATTTTTCAAGTGAGGTTATAATTTCAGTTTCTGAAGTTAGTTTATTTTTCTTTTATTTATTAATTAATTTTTTATATTTCATTTTATCTATTAATTTATTTATTTTTCAGAATGGGAAGCATTACTTGTTTTGCATGAGATTGTAAAATTGTCAAAATGTGATGTAACAGTCCAAGAATTTATCACTAATAACATTATGAATGTTTTCTTTTCTTTATTTATTTTTGTTATATAATGAATTTGTACTGGTAGTCTTATTGTAATTTTATAATGGCTGGGTATGTATACATTATTTCTATGATAGGGACTTTAATTTGTGTACGTGTATAGTATTTATGTATATTTGTATACACATTTTCTGTTACTAAGATTATTTATAAAGCTTAGATGTAGCCATTCTTTCCCCTAAAAGTCTGCTGCCCTTGTTCAATTGATAAAAGTTAAAACCAAATTTTTTAAAGGAATTTTGATTTGCTACTTTTTATTGTTTTATTATTAAGATAAATTTGAGTGATATTTCTACAGGAAGTTTAGGTTTAATTTTTATTTTATTTTATTATGAATTGGTTGCAAACACAAGGCACACTGCATGGCACTGGCAGCTGCTGTTAGCTGGAGAACATGGCTACAGCGTAGGGTGTGAAGAGATACTCAGGGACTCTGGCTTGACATAAGGTAGAATATGTGATAAGTCATACATTATGTCAGTGCAAGCAGGAAGAAATGAGACCATAGAAATATTCCTCACCTAAAGGAATGCTCAACTAGTGATGTATTATATAAATACCCACAGGTATTTATTGCCAGTAGGATACTTTTTACACTTTGGTACATCCTACTAAACTACATTCCCATCAAGTGTGTGTAGCTCTCCTCCGGGATAGAGGATCTCATGCTAAGCACACAACATTCCAAGTGCCAGATGATTCTAAAGGAATTGTAAAAGGATTATTATTGACGTGGGAAACAATTTAAGTTACTTCAAAATGTACAAAAGAGTTCTTATAAAAAGTGCCTTTTTAGTTGTGTATAAATTGCCTCTATTCTTAGTAGTTTTTCAAACTATAGGATGTATGTGCCACGTGAGATATGCCTTATAGTGGTTATGATAGGACTTATGTTAACCCATCTTACATAATGCTGACACTAGCTTCTGTTGGCATAACTAGGAGTGTTATGCCATGGCTGTCTGTGTAAAATTATAGGAATTCTTTATCACTGCTATTCCCTCAGGGTACTCTGATAAGTAATCCATGGGCTGTATACCAGATGGGTGAGCAGACTTCTAATGATCCAATGTTTTTGTATTCTTAGTTTTATGGGACTAATTAACAAAACCTCGGTATCTGAGCATTATTCATTAAATGGGATTGCCTTCAAAGTAACTAAGGTTGACCTCAAAATGCATCTATTCATTGTAACTTTTTTTTTTACTTATGCCTTTACTTTCTCAGACACTTACATCAGTACATATATTCTTGACTGTCTTGACTTGTACCATCTCAACTTGACATCTGTGAAGGACTATAGACTTGAGGATTGCTTAGCTGTCAACCTCTTCAATGCTCCACCTTAGAGGTAAGATGGTACATTCACTGGTTAGTGCCATGGTGAATGGATAGGGTTGCATGTGATTTGCTAAATTTTTGCTTGTACTTCTTAATGCCAGGGAAAGATTTTGGTATGGAGGGAAAACCACAGTTTGTTTACTGTCACATCAGGTTTAAGTTGATTTGAAGGATGTAAAAAATTGAATCGTTAAATGTTGAGAGACGATTTGTATGTATACTTACGGGATACTACAAATTTAACTTGATTATGTACATTAATTCAGAGCAACAATGGTCCATTATTCTTAGTTCAAAATGCTTGACCTTTGATGCTTCAGTATCATCCCCCTACACAATGTTATTCTTTTACCGTGGGAGACCTCATTCCCTGATGGTAATGGAGAAAGTGCATGAGGAAATTTGAGGAATTAACACTTGTTGGTAATAAAGGATTAAAGATGAATAATTTGGGAACTACTACTTCATAGGTTTTACAGTTAATATGTTGTCATATACACCAGTGTTGTCCAAATATTTTCATCTATGGTATCCTTTACTACCACTACATTATGTACCCCTCTCCTGCCCACTGTAGCTGATAATGGTAATGCAAACATATAAAATCTGAAAACATTGCACAATAAGAGTGCTGGTGAATTAATTCAAATTCATTACACTGAAATAAAAGGGTAATTCAAGAACAAAATGCATGACAAGAAACATACACACCCAACAGAAGCTTCCTGTCTATGAAGGCAAAGAGAGTGGGAAAGGAGGAGCAAGTACATATCCAGGAAGGAAATGTACCTTATGTGTATGAGAGCAGTGCTGCTGACTGCTTGGAACCACTCACTGTTGCTCAGTCTTGTCTTTGGCATCAAATTGAGTGTGTGTTTCTTTAAAATAACATAGACTTACCAATATAGTTATCATTAACAGCAGCAATGGAACGGTGTTGGTAAGCTTGTATGTTATTTATAAAAAAAGACATGCACACTTCGATGCTTAAACCAAAACTGAGCAATAGGGATTGGCTCCCAGCAGTCACCAGCACTGTTTTCGTTTGTCTTTTCCAGGTATCCATCCTTTCTCTTCTGCTACCTTTGCCTTCAAAGATGTGGGAAGTTTCTGCTGTGTGTGTGTGTGTTCCTCATCTTTTTATATACCCTTACTATCTATGTTATATACCCCAAGGAATACATGGACCCCAGTTTGGGCAACAATGATATTCACCATAAACTTTCATTACTCCTTAAAGCCCATCAAGCTCCACAGTGCTTTTATCACTTCTCCACTTTATCATGAGGATATTTTATAGGAAAACAAAAAAAAATTTGTAAAAAAAAATGTTTAATAACTAAGTCCTTAAATAATTTATTTCACAGGTGAGTGTATAATAGGAGTTCCATATAAATCTGTCTTGAAGGGGAAGATCATATCAGTCCACTATGAGCCACTGAAAAAGAAAAAAATCAGTGTAAGAAGCAATAGTTGGCATTGTTCTAACTTTCCCTCCCTTGCTCATCTCATAGAATTGGACATCAGACTACAAAGTATATAGTTATAGATACAATAAAGCAAAGTAAAGATTAAATGTAACAAGAGGCATTGGTTCTTGAAGCCTCAGCAAGTGGTGGGCTGGGGATGCTCTCTCTCTCTCTCTCTCTATGACAGCTAAAGTGCTTTCAGTAATTTATATTTAACAAAATGAAACTTCACATACAACAAGACTCACTGAGTTAGTAGTGATGAAATCATTACAATCAAAATGTACTTGAAATGTGCCAGAAAGAAAATATAATTCATGGTATTCTTAAATCTTTAAAATTCTTATTAAAGATAACAAACCACTGAAAGGTGACAAATACTTACACAATGATGTTGTTGATGGGAATGTGAATCAATTTGACAAAGAATCCAATGAAGCCCATGATAGCAAAGCCAATAGCAGTGGCCATGGAGATCTTCTGGAACTCCTTGCGGTCTGGCTTAGTGCAACGCTTCACCAGCCGCATTGAGTCCTTGGCAAATTGCCGAGCCGGCTCTACTAGCATCATAACCTGGTCCATGGTGCTGCAATACGTTTCTTTTAGTAAACATTACACTTATCTACACATAATGAATTATTCAACAATTACATTTTAACATTTCATAAAGCATAATTCAATAATCTTTTGATTCTTAAGTTGCAAACATTACAAGCATAAATAATACTAATGTTAATTTACCTCACACCATTTTACATTTATGCTAACTCTCCATAAAAGCAATTCTTGGTAGACTTTACTTAAGTCTGCCATTATCCTCTTAAATACATTACACACACACACACACATATATATATATATATATATATATATATATATATATATATATATATATATATATATATATATATATATTAAGGTTATAAAGGTTAAATCAACTACATAATAAACCTGGCAACCATGTCAACACACTGCAAGATAAAAACAACACGTCAATGTGAGAAATGCTATCACTAACGTGATATACTCATCACACATCAGGTGAAAATTTACAGGGTCACTTATGACACTGTCCTAATATACGGGTCCCTCCAGCCCTCCTTGTTTCCCAGCTTCCCCTTTGTAGCTCTTTCACGCAGCTGAATTGACATCACATATATGAAGCCATGCTATTGATCAACAATACACACATTGTCTCCGACTCTCTCTCTCACAATGACTCACACTGTACCCACACATGCTCATACCACTCTGGTGAATGAAGCCATCCATGCTCATTGCTTATCCCTCGTTAGGTTGCGCTGTGAGCTATGACTTCACTACTTGATTGGTCGCTGGTTTATTTATTGGTCTCACAATTTGACTCCATTAGTTATTCGTTTATTTCTTTTTCTTATTCTTCTGTGGCCAGGCAAATATAATTTCCTCCATTCATTATCTCTCTCTTTTCCTTGTTGGCTGATAGCGTGAACAAATAATTAATAGAAAGTGGTATGAAAAGGGAAGAATAAGAGGATGGAATTGGAAAATAAATAAATCACTAAAACAGAATAGAATGGAGGAATATACAAAAAAAAAAAATAATAATAATAATTAACTAACTACCAAACACATTCCTATGCAATACAAGGACCCCAACACTAAGGCCACCGCATCACCACCACCACCATTCCCAGAACCTCGTCCGATATCCCCTCAACACCACAACAAAACACTCCCTCTCCTTTAAAACAGAACACCTTGCCGCACAGTAACCACTCCACTATTTCAGGCCTCAAGAGAAGGCTCCGACTCACAAATAAAAGGCACTACTCACCAATGGACAAACAAAAGGTATACCGTACTCTGGCTTTGCTTAGAACATTAACTCTACATAATATACACATTACTGGATATCCTTCCCTTATTTCAAGCCAGCAAGAAAAGGCTAAACCATCTCGGGGGGTTACATTAGAAATTAATAAGATACCAATGAAGACAAAAATGTACCCTCGTAATTTTTGTTTTTTGCCTATTTCAACTCCATATTACGCTGCTATCCATATCATATTATTAGAGCTACTCCATCACCTTCCTATATTCCAGGCCAGATGGAAAGGATTCACATCTCACCTGTGTTATGCGAGGGTGGTGTTGCCAAGAGACGAGTAGGAGCAGCTGTACTGGTGAGTGAAGCAAGCTGGGAGAGAGGGCAATCTGGCAGCTCCCTGACGTCACTTCCTCCACGTCAGGGTGAGGGGGCTGCCACGCTCCACACGTCACCCCTTCCTGTCATCTTCTACCTGTCTCATTACCTTTCCAAAAGTGCCAATAATAATACGATTTTTTTATTAACTTAATTTTTATATGTTTGTATTGATGAATGGTGATTTGGTTATTTTTCAACCATTTTCGTATCCCCTATCTATAACTGTTTCGGACTGTTTCTTTTTAATCTATCTTAGTGATAATAATGTATGTTATAATAACTGAATATTATTGAAAAATGCGGACTACACGATAGTTAACGGATAATGGTTTACTAATAAGTTCGTGTCCCCTGTACCACCATCGCTATTCACTATAATCCATGGTACAATAACTTTTTGATCGTTATTGTACCATGCTATAATCATCATCCACTATGAATGATCTCCATCCATGAGAGGCTTGTCCACATTTCTCTATAATATATATATATATATATATATATATATATATATATATATATATATATATATATATATATATCCAGAAAGAGAGAGAGAGAGAGAGAGAGAGAGAGAGAGAGAGAGAGAGAGAGAGAGAGAGAGAGAGAGAGAGAGAGAGAGAGAGAGATAATTACTTTCTTGTAGTAATATATTTACAACAAAGGAAGACGTCGGGTCATGACAATTTTCTCAAAATAATGAGGGACAGGGACAAACACACACACACACACACACACACACACAGAGAGAGAGAGAGAGAGAGAGAGAGAGAGAGAGAGAGAGAGAGAGAGAGAGAGAGAGAGAGAGAGAGAGAGAGAGAGTACCTCATAGCTATACAAACAGGTGAATACAGTGACAAACTTTATATAAAAACATTTATTATTGTTCATTAATGTCTTATTTGATGATGTAGCCAACTTTCATCTTTTCCACATGTCTGATATTTTCTGGCAAGCAGCTGTTGGTTGTGTCTAGCAGAGCCTTGACTCCTGAGAAGAAAGAGTCACTGCAAGGGATGAGGTGGACATGCACACTATCAGCCCACTCCCCACTCTCCTCATCATCACCCTCCTTCTCCACATACAACAGTTTCACTCCAAACACGGCCTGCAGCTTCATCTCAGTCTGGCCACTTCTTCGGGTGCGCTTGGCTGCCACACCTCCCTCAGGTAAGTTCTCCTTACACTGATTCTCCTTCTGATTCCCTCCTGTGTGAAACAAATTTAAATCCTCCTCACAAATCAAAAGTTTCTGGTTGGTGTTCATTGTCACCATGTACAAGTACCTCCTTGGCACTGTTGGAAGCTGAAGAACAAGTCTACAGTTTACACCAAAATTATCTTTATCAATATTTTGAAACAACATCAGCATTATTGCACTGATGTCTGTATTGTGCACTATATCTCCCTCCTCCCTTCTCCACACCAGATTATGAGTCCACATTTTCACTGACTGATGCTGGTGCACACCAAGGGAAGTGTTACACTTGGCACAGTTTATTTCTGGGCCACAGGTGGATACGGTATGTTTCATGTACTCCATTACACTGGGGTGAAGCAGGAAAAATAATTCTGTGTAGAAACAATCATCTTCTTCAGGCTGAAGACAGGCTGGTTTCAGTTTCTCTCCATCTTCCTTGTGTATGTGGCAAAACCAATCTTCTGAGGCCTGTTCCCAGTCCACAGAGGGCAGGGGCAGCACTCTCTGGAATCTTATACATTCAAACACTCGTTGTTTGCACTGCTTGCAATGGCCCTGCAACTCAGTATTACAAAGAGTGCTAGACAATGGAACCACTGATTGCAAGTCAGAATCATTCTTAAGATCAGAAGCTAAGGTACTTATCAGGGATGTCCATTCATCAAGCTGTACTCTGACAGTGACCACTTGTCCTTCTTGGCTGACTGACCTCACCACATCTGGCTTCAAACTTGTTCCTCTTGGCAGGTTCAAGCACACCTCCTGGTCAGATTGCAATTGCACCACACATTTAGACTTCTCAACATGGACATCTCGACAAGACTCAGAGTGTTCAGGTAGTGTTATGTAGATATTGCCTACATGAATGTTGGGCAATACTTCCATTAGTACCTGAAGCATCTTCAGTGTGTTGCTTGACCTGGAAAATTAACAAAAAAATATATATAAGTAAATAAAACTAGAAATGAATGAATAAACATGACCATAATTGCATGATATGTTTGATCAGCCTTTTCACAGCAAAGTCCCCCCCATACTCACACATATCTGAGATAGCAAGCATGATATCCTGATAAGTGTTACATACAATTAATGGGTTTGACTTGCAATTGATTGGAATACTATGGGTAAAGACAAATTTTCTTTATATTGACAATTTATCTGATCTTATTTATTTAATAATTAATCAATTAAGTACATGGCTTCATACCACCAAACCATATATGCATATATAGACACTAGTTGTCTCTATTTCAATGGTGTGACATTATTTTTCAGTCAGTTCAATCTCTACTGAGTAAATTAGAGTCCTGTCTTGATGTGCATTGTACTGTGTCTTTGTGTTCACCGGCTGGTAATAGCAAGTCAGCAACTCTCCCATCCTAGATTTACAGCTGTCACGTGGCTTGTGGCAGCATGTAAATATTTCATCGTCAGCAGTACTCCTTGTCTCCCATTCTTTTGAAACCATTTATAACCAAATTGTTGGAGAAATAACTATGGTATGGACGAAATGTCCTCAGAAGTGACTTCATGGTGTGGCGAATTGACAAAACTCCAGTTACAATAGTTTCTTATCTTGATGACTTTCCATGACAGAGAGAGAGAGAGAGAGAGAGAGAGAGAGAGAGAGAGAGAGAGAGAGAGAGAGAGAGAGAGAGAGGACATTTATAATTCAATCTGCAGACATTTGACTTCTCTGCATCATCTACTGACTACCTTATAGACATTACTCAACAATAGTGACACCAAATAAAGTTGACGAGGGCTTGACATGGTCACTCCTACACAAGATGTGTATATTTGGCCCCACCGAACAGCAGTGAACAGTACCACTCAGCCAGTCAGTAATGCTTACCTTCACCAAATCACCACCAGCAGAGGTGTTTTGGTCCACGGTGTTCGGCAGAGTTCGTTTGCTTCTCAAAATATATCTTACATATGTAACATGTATAAACAAGTACTACATAAAAAATATTGTAGAATTTATTAGTTTATTTTACTCAAAATTATAGCTTGTCATTTGTTATGATAAGTTTCATTAAAGGAATTATTAGAAAACATATTGAAGTTGAAGTCGAAGCATCATTGACAACACGGACGCTTTGTTTTTATTCTCGTCGGTGGTAGTGGTATATTTCCTGTCCTCTATTTGACGGTGTTTCCAGGTATTTAGGAAGCTGTCATGCTGTAATTCCCCTCGTTGGTGGTGTATATTAACTGAAACTACCGGCATCTACAGTTGTGAGATCTTATGCATAAGATAACGATAATTTCTGATGTCAGTGAGGAGGTAATCGTGTGGGGACTGGGGACGGTGCTTATCCTGCCTTGAAGTTCTTTATGACAGAATTAACTGTTATCTATAATTAGATTAAGGCAAACCTCTCTTGTCCCCAGGATGGCTGTGGTGGAGGTTGTAGAGGCGATGGCTGGCAGGTTCCGTGGTTGCTTGGTGGGAGCCCTCATGGGGGACTGTCTGGGGGCACCATTCGAGGCAGAACCAAGAGCCTCACCGTCTGTGCTTAACTCGTACTTCAGGAGACTCAATGACCCAGACCTTAAAGGTGAGCCTTACATTTTCAGAAATAAGTGGTGTGTCAGGTCAGATAGTAATGAATATGAAATCATCTGTCTTGATTATCTCTCTGACCCCTCTTTGCTGTTTAATGCCATGTGATATCTGTACCATGTTTTTAGCTTTGCCTAAGAAAAGTAATGTTTTATGATTATCTCCAGTACCATACAAACAATACACTGATGACACAGCAATGATGAGATGTGTGGCCCTTTCTCTTATTGAGGAGAAGGGGTATGTTGCTCAAGACATGGCCAAACGGTGAGTTGATATGCAATTACTTGTATGTTTCTTTGCTTACAATGGCACATCCTTTGATTTATAGTTAGCACTTTTGCTAAAAATTCTAGGTGTTTTTTTTTTTTTTTTTTTTTTTTGCTAAAAAGAGTTGTCTGTGTTGAAACCACATGCTTTTCTGACAATCTTTATATCCCTCAGCCACTGCAGACAACACTCATTATGTGATGTAGAACTTTGTTTACAATTGAAGAGGAATAATGGAAATTGACCTTATAGTGGGTGTAATTATTGGGTCTCTCTGTTTCAGGTTTGTGAAAGAGTTCTATGCTGAACCAAGGCGTGGTATGGTAGCAATGTTGTTGATGTGTTTGCTGCTCTGCGGGCCAGCAAGTTCAGGGATGTGTATGCTCCTGCTGCAATGCAGTTTAATGGTCGTGGCTCTTATGGAAATGGAGGTAAGGAGATATATATATATATATATATATATATATATATATATATATATATATATATATATATATATATATATATATATATATTTATTTATTTATTTATTTATTTATTTATTCAAGCTCATACGTAATTAGCTTATGTACACCTGCAAGATGTTGATGGAATTTTTTTAGTGTACTAAATCACAATCAGAACATGGGCATAAAGTCACCTCTTTTTCTGTCCTGGTGATTCCATCCTGTTGGATGAGTCGTTGACTCATGGCGGGGACAAGGTAGGTTATCAAACAGACCTGAATTTCTTTGTAGCAGAGGTGCAGTAAAAAAACATGGGTGTTGGCTGCCTATTGGTCTGTAATCCTTTTTTTTTTTTTTTACTAACATAGGAGAGTAGAATCACTTATCATTGTACTCTTCTTTTGTGAAAATTAACAACAAACTTCCTTGCAGGTGCTATGCGTGCTGCTCCCATTACCCTTTTCTGCCACAACTCCACAGAGCAGGAGCTGGTGGAGACAGCCAAGGACATGGCACTCCTTACACATGCCAACAGGCTGGGCTACAATGGAACAGTACTTCAGGTGACTCTCAAAGTGACATACTCTTTGCTTAATTTTTTGTCACAAAACAAAAATATGTTCAGTTGAAGAATATATATATATATATATATATATATATATATATATATATATATATATATATATATATATATATATATATATATATATATATATATATATATATCTCTATCTCTCTATATATATATATATATATATATATATATATATATATATATATATATATATATATATATATATATATATATATATATATATATATATATATATATATATATATATATATATATATATATATATATATGCAATCCTTTCTTTAAAAATTTCTGAACTGTCCCTGTCCATCACACATTGTTGTCTTCCCCAGTTTCATTACTTTCATCCACACTTCTTTCCTTTCATCCAAAAATACATCTTTAAAGTTCTTGAAAAGCTCATTAGTGCATATTTGTACAGGGTGTTCGGAAAGTCACTGTGCACTTACATATTTATTAACATACATGTTTCAATATAGATTACAGGAGGTAAATATGAATGACATCTATAAATTATGTTGAAAGTGACCCCCCTTAGCATCAATACAGGCTTGGACCCTTCTTATTTTGTTTCTAAACACTGCTATCAGTTGTTCGCTTGAAATAGACTGAATGAATGGTGTTATTGCTGCTTGCAAGTCATCCAGTGTGCGCGGACGATATCGATACACTGCAGATTTTGCTGCTCCTTATAGATAAAAGTCTGGTGGATTCAGATCTGGTGAATGTCGGGGCCACACGTCTTTCGAAATAATGCGGTCTCCAAAGAATTCCTTTAATAAATGCATAGATCTGCCAGATGTGTGGGCAGTAGCACCATCCTGTTGAAACCATTAGTAATTGATTTCATCACTTGTCATCTGACCAATGAAGGCGTGAAGAATATCCGAACAATAGCGCTCGCTGTTTATTGTGTTCATATAGAAAATAGGGCCAACAATTCTAAAATTATTAGAAAGGTGCACAGTGACTTTCCGAACACCCTGTATCTCCATAATATGATTACTTTTGCTTTATAATATGCTTCCCTTTCATATTTAATGAACACCATGGCAAGAGGATCTTAACACATCCTTACTTTACAGTGCCTGGCAGTGCGTGAGGCTCTACTAACTCCAAAGAATGAGCTGAATTGTGTGAAATATGTAGAGAATCTTATAGAAAAAATGAAAAAAGTGGAGAAGCCTGGAAAGGATGAGTAAGTGATATGGTCAGCATTTTGTATGTAGGTGACTTTTTAGTGGTCTGTAGCAAAAAATGGGTACATTTTGTAATGAAATAACTGTTAAATATACCATAATTTCCCAACTTGATCTTCAAACATTCCTTACAGTATCCTGGATGAAGGAGAAGAACCCTTTGTGTATGTCAAGAAACTGAAAAGGGTGTTGGGGCTCCTGGAATGCAAGGACTCTGTTGATGCTGAGCAGGTAGAAGAGGAACTGGGAGTGGACATTTCTGCCCACAAGTCTGTGGCAACTGCCATCTATTCCTTTGTGAGAGCCTCTTGTCCCATCCCCAAGATTGAGGTATGCAGGCTTCTTTTTTTTGTTTAATCATATATCCTTGGAAAGTGCAAAAAACCTGTTTCCTTAAAGACAATTTTAGAGATTGGATGTAAAATGTGTTTTAAATGTGATGACGTGTGCATAACAACAGTAAATTGAAAGATTATAGAAACAGTAAAGCAGCTAAAACTTGAGGAAGTAAACTTTGTAAATTTCTTTTTAGACTGAAAATGAGTTCCAGAGAACCCTGCACTATGCTGTCAGCCTGGGAGGAGACACAGACACTATAGCATCTATGGCTGGAAGCATTGCAGGTAAGCGATGTACCAACTTTGTTGTACATTTTATTAAAATAAATTTTTACTTTAATATTTGCCACTGCATAAGATGGTGGCACCCATCCCTCACCACAATGTTCATGGTATACTTAGCATGTGCTATCAGATGCTGGTAGGACACCATATCCTGATAAAGAGTGGCAGAAGACCTTGGCTGCCATGTCATAACACTTTTCCTGTATTATTTTCTGGATTTATGGACCTCTCAAGGTAAAGGGAACTGTTACCTTTATTGACACTGGTATCTGCACAGGAAGTATAATTCTATATGAAGGCAGAACCTGGGATTAGAAATATCTACAAACTAAGGTGGGTTGTGGGTGAAGATAAGGTGGATGTTTGAGTATGCCATTCCATTCACTACTACTCAATTTTAACAATGTTTCAGGTGCTTACTATGGAATGGAGAAAGTTCCAAAGAATCTTGAGAGACACTGTGAAGCTCTGGCAGATGCTATAGAACAGGCTGACCAGCTTCACAATCTGGTTAAGGTCAGAACAAGTACATCTTGATGCATGCATATAAAGATATGAGACTATGTATAGATAAGTAAGTAGTTTGAATTTTCTGATTATTATTTTCAATATTTTGTAAGAAAAATTCTGATACACGTTTAAATTTATCATCAGTATTTTGTAAGAAAAATTTTGATACACTAAATACTGTTATTGTGGTTGATAATAATGTCATTCTTGCACTAAATACTGTTATTATGGTTGATAATAGTGTCATTCTTGCACTAAATACTCTTATTGTAGTTGACGGGAGTGTCATTCTTGGCACTAAATACTGTTATTGTGGTTGATAATAGTCTTTCTTGTACTAAATACTCTTATTGTAGTTGAAGGTAGTGTCATTCTTGGCACGATTATTGTACTTGACTGTTGTGTCGCTTGGCTAGCAGCTGTACATGAGCTTTGTTACCAATAGTGCAGTGTGTCCTTGACTACAAAGTTTGGTTCCATATCAAATATTCATAATTGTACTTGAGAATTGGAATTGGATCCACTATCATATTTAATGATTATTGCAACTGATATTAAAGTTATGTAATTAAAGATATATGTACATTTGTTTTAAAGATTCAAATCAGTTATAATTGTTCTGTTCTGTTAGAGTGAAGAGTTCATGCACCCTTCTAGTAACTTTTATTAGAGGTCCATGTACCTTCCCCTCAGGATAATAAATTGTATATTTGACTGTTTCAAGACTGAAAGTATTAAAGTATTTGCTATATTTTAAACTGGTGCTCTTTTGTAATACAAAACCTGTGACGTGAATCATCAGTTAAATATATTTTAAACTGGCGCTCTTTTGTAATACAAAACCCGTGACATGAATCGTCAGTTAAATATATATACAGAAATTTGCAATTTAAATATTTATCTTTTGTGACAAAAGTTACCTACTATGCTCTGATACACACTGGCCATCACATGTACCTGAAGATTTTGAAGTACCCTGTGAAGAAATTACCATGCTGAGATTGGTGTGACTATCAGTAGTACAGTATTTGGGTGTACTATTAGGCAGTTTACTGGATCTCCAAGGTCCTCTTTTCCTTAATCACATCCTGCATAGATTCAATATATTTCTTGCAAGTTGTATCAAGGTTTTTAATAAAACTTACTCATGAACCTTTCAGAATCTCAGAAAGCACTGGGATATGCAAATTCTTTTTACTAGCATCATTTATTATAAACAGATCATCCGTTCACACACCTGGAATGGACTTGTGCATACATACTTAAAAAGTGTAACATCATTCATTCAACCATGAGATGAGCAGCTGCTGAATATGTCCTAAGATGAGCATGAGAAAAATGTACTTCCATCACAAAACCAATAAGTTACTCATAAACTAATAACTTTACAATTCGTCCTTATCGAACTCCTCTTCACCAGTGGGAGGAGTGCCACCAGCACCCTGGTACAGCTTGGCAATGATCGGCTGCACAATGTCCTCCAGTTCCTTCTTCTGAGCCTTATAATCTTCAGCCTCAGAATCAGGGTTGTCCTCCAGCCACTTGATCTTCTCATCAATGGCTTCCTCGATCTTTTCCTTGTCCTCATCGGTAAGCTTGGCTCCAAGCTTTTCCTTGTCATTCACCTGGTTCTTCAGGCTGTAGGCATACGACTCCAGCTCATTCCTGGACTCAACACGCTCCTTCAGCTTCTTGTCCTCGTCAGCAAACACCTCAGCATCCTTGATCATGCGTTCGATATCCTCTGGAGTGAGGCGGTTCTGGTCGTTGGTGATGACAATCTTTTCCTTATTGCCAGTGCCCTTGTCTTCAGCAGATACCTGGAGGATACCATTAGCATCGATCTCAAAGGTCACTTCAATCTGAGGCACACCACGAGGAGCTGGGGGGATGCCGGTCAGGTCAAACTTTCCAAGGATGTGGTTATCCTTGGTCATGGGTCGCTCACCCTCGAATACCTGGATAGTGACAGTGTGCTGGTTGTCAGAGGCAGTGGAGAAGATCTGGGACTTCTTGGTGGGGATGACAGTGTTACGGGAAATGAGCTTGGTCATGACTCCACCCACAGTCTCAATTCCAAGAGTCAGAGGGTTGACATCAAGCAGCACAAGGTCATTGGTGTCGTCCTCACCAGACAGCACACCAGCCTGGACAGCAGCACCATATGCAACAGCCTCATCAGGATTGATACCTCGGGATGGCTCCTTGCCATTGAAGAATTCCTTCACCAGCTGCTGGATCTTGGGAATACGAGTGGAGCCGCCCACCAACACGATCTCGTCGATTTCCTTCTTCTGCAGGTCAGAGTCCTCAAGCACCTTCTGCACTGGCTTCATGGTAGACCTGAAGAGATCCATGTTCAGCTCCTCAAACTTGGCACGGGTGAGTGTCTCTGAGAAGTCCTCTCCTTCAAAGAAGGATTCAATTTCAATCCTGACCTGGTGGCTAGCAGACAGGGACCTCTTTGCCTTCTCAACCTCACGACGGAGCTTCTGAACAGCACGGTTGTCCTTTCTGATGTCCTTGCCTTTCTTCTTCTTGTACAGCTTGATGAAGTGGTCCATGACACGCTGGTCAAAGTCCTCACCACCAAGATGAGTGTCGCCATTTGTGGCCACCACTTCAAACACGCCGGAATCAATAGTGAGCAGGGAGACGTCAAAGGTGCCACCACCGAGATCAAACACAAGAATGTTCTTCTCTCCTTCCTTCTTGTCAATACCATAGGCAATGGCAGCAGCTGTAGGCTCATTGATGATCCTCATGACTGTCAATCCAGCAATTGTGCCGGCATCCTTTGTTGCCTGTCGCTGGGCATCGTTGAAGTAGGCAGGGACAGTGACGACAGCATGAGTGACGGTCTTTCCGAGATAAGCCTCAGCAACTTCCTTCATCTTTCCAAGGACCATGGCAGAGACCTCTTCTGCAGCAAACACCTTCTCTCCCTGTGAAGTGGAAACCTGAATGTGGGGCTTTTCGTTCTTCTTGATGACCTTGAAGGGGAAGAACTGGATGTCATGCTGGACAGATTTGTCGGTCCATTCCCTGCCAATGAGCCGCTTGGCATCAAAGATGGTATTCTCAGGGTTGGTGGTGAGCTGGTTCTTGGCAGAGTCACCAATGAGTCGCTCCCCATCAGCAGTGAATGCTACGTAGGAGGGTGTGATCCTGTTGCCCTGGTCATTAGCAATGATCTCAACTCTCCCATTTTTGAACACACCCACACTGAAAAGAAAAACCCAACATTAGAAATGAGTAACTGCAACACTGACAACTCAGTAGCAAGATGCAATGCAACTAGACTGCTGGGCTAATTAGAAGACCTATACATGACAGCAGTGTGGTGATGCACAAGATAAAGGCAATGTTACAGGGTAGTGGTGCCCCACTAGTTAAACATGGGGAATGACCTTTTGATGAATTAGTGGAGGGAATGTTGAGGACATTGTGTACTGCTAAAGAAATTATTTAATAACAAAATTATTACAAGCTTTGCCAAGTTTAACAATCCTCACCATGAGTAAGTGGTGCCAAGGTCAATACCGATGACAGTTCCCACCTCTTCCTTCTTCGACTCCTTGGCTGTGACCAATACGGCCACGGTGGCCACCAGGCCTAGGGCTACCCAACACCTCATTGTCTGAAAATGAAAGGCACAGATTACTAACACTGAGGACAATGACCAAGGGTAGCATAGCCCTGCACTGCCAACATTTAACATACCACCCTGACTAGCGTTCATCCTTCCCCTATGACGTGACCTACATGGCAACCGGCATTCCCCGGCACATAACTGTACCGTCCCAGTCGGCCAGTCCCACACAACTCCCTCCCTAACCCCCTTGGCACCCCGCCCCGCCCCGTGATAGTAGTGAAGGAGGCGGACAGCTGTGCAAGTATATTCAAGAAACCGAGCACTCGCTGAACACAATGCCAAATGTTAAACCGCTTGGCTCAAGAAAGGCCAGTTTTATTCGCTTCATCACTGCCTGCCTCCCGCCGTAGGCTTGGCCCTCACTATCGAACCACCCCTGGAACCTTCTAGAAAGGCACCTTAAGATATTGATGTTATATTTCTGACTACTCCTATTAATGAAATGAGAACCATCACTAAAATGTGCAGCGTTTCGGCCAACCTCATAATAAAAAACAAATCTTAGTAGTACTGTTGCTTATTTAGACGAAGCATTTACTTCAAACAAATTATTTTATCAGAACATGAAATAATGCAATGAATACGTTATAAATACACAAAATGAGGCTATAATATATAATTAACCCGATCATTTACCCAACTTCCGGTTTACACAACTCCCACAAGTATAATATATAGTAACGTTAAATACTAATCCCTACTATAAGTAGTAGTGGGAAACAAAGTCTCACCAGTCAAATAATACATTAAATTTACTTTAGTTCTTCAGATAAAAAAAAAATCAAGAAAGAATGCCAACGTAACCTTTAACACAGCCGGTATTTTAACGAACACCAATTACATGACCAAACACGATCAATAACCACAAATCACTGCAAATACGTGACTCATACTCACATAATACACTTCAGAACGTTGATCGGATTCAATAGATAGTTATAAATATGTATTTCTGTACACAATACTGGATGGAAGACTGTCTCACAATGTTCTTCGGGTTGACTCTGTGTGACACTGACTGGGCGGCGCCGCGCTCCCCTACAAATATCGTCTGCAAAGTCTCGTGGACCTTTACTATTGGTCCTCGTAAACCACGTGGTACATAATCCTGGCCCTGCATTGGTTCACGTCATCACCCTCGGCGCATTGTCATTGGTACACGTCTAGCAACAATTTTCTAGAATCATCAAGAGCCGAACTTCACTTTAGATTTTAGTGTATATTCACTACATAATTTTTCCTCCGTTCTATCCTCTTTAAATATGTACACAAATAATAGGAATAATCTGATATAAGCTTTGTGGGTAATGGAAGCATAGTTTGATTGGATGAGAGGAAATTATGGCTAAATCTAGAGGTTGTTGGCAGTGTTGAGGCGGCGTAGTGAGGTGACGTCAAGATTCTGTCTCACTTCCTCGGACGCGGCACCAGGAGAGGACGACACGTAAACCTTCTTCTGTTTCGGGTGAGTTAATTGCGGCTGTTGTATCGTCATTGATAATCTGAAACACTTGTATGAAACTGAGCACAGCTGGGTCAAAGATCATTGCTCTTCCCGAGGGCGATGTCCCTGGATAAAGATCGGTGTTGCTATGGCTACTGGGGACACCGGTGATGGGCTGTGGCGCCACGTGGGACCCTGACCGGTTTGGCGGCGTGTTCAAATGTGATCGGTGCATTTCTTGGGTTTATTGAGATGTGCTGCACTTATTACTATTTTATTCCGGAACTTGTATTCGTGTACTTCAGTTTAGTGTTGGTGGGAATTAAGAATGTAACCTGTACAGACTTATTTGGAGACTGGCGATTTCCGGGCTTAAGTATGCCACGCTCTCTCTCTCTCTCTCTCTCTCTCTCTCTCTCTCTCTCTCTCTCTCTCTCTCTCTCTCTCTCTCTCTCTCTCTCACTGAAAACGGCATATACAAGGAAGTGGAGCGAGATCGACTTTTTTTTTTTTTTAATGAACTTGCTTCAGTTTTACCATTTTTTTTTTTTTCCTTACGTACTAGACTTGGTGCGATATGTGACCAAGAAAACCCTGAACGTCAATTAATAGGCATTCAAAATAATAGGAACCACCAAGAAGCCAATGGATATGCACGTGGCAGTTCCTATATAATTCCCGTATTCAGAAACGCCTCGCTCTCACCACGACAATTTTGTATGAGCCCAGAGACGACTACCCTACTTTTCAAGACAGCCTTTTGATTAACTGGAAATCTAATACAAGAATAGGAGAAATACCCTCAAAAAAAAAAATAAAAATAACTACCTAGAGCCTTTAGAAAGCGGTGATGATAAAGCTTTTCAGAAAACTCTAGAACATTTCGACACGTGTGGAGGTACAGGTACTGCCACGTGTTGGCCTAGTGATCTCAGCAATAGTTATATGCGTGCTTATTATCCATGTCGTAAAACCTCTTGGTGAACTCGTAACCATATCACCCGAGTAACACGTAACTCTCTCTCTCTCTCTCTCTCTCTCTCTCTCTCTCTCTCTCTCTCTCTCTCTCTCTCTCTCTCTCTCTCTCTCTCTCTCTCTCTCTCTCTCTCTCTCTCTCTCTCTTATCGTCATTTACTCGCAAAATCTCTTGGCTATCACTATGAAGCTTTGTCCTATTCATTTCCCTCTTCAGATGCAGATTACAAGGTAGTGTTTTTCATTAACCCCAGTGAATTGAGAAGTAAACATTTTATTTTAATTTATCTATCATTCGTTCGCTTTGCTTGTCTGGTTATATCCGTACTGGTGGAAATAACATGTCGGTTATTAGTAAAGTTGACGTGTCACAATGGATCGTTATCTCAAGGACACCTGTTTCCGTGGCATCAGACAGAAACTACTGGTTTGGCTTAGTGGGGGCCCAGATATAGGCATCTTGTGATTAGATAACCATGCACCAACGCGGGCTGCTAACCCCCCAAGGCGAAGATATTTCTGGAAAGTGGTGGAGGTGGAGATGCAAGATGCGTGTGCAGCTGTGTGGGTTCTCGAATGTCCTAAATGACGTGATAGCTATCCAGGCGTGGTGAAAAAGTGGTTTCTTTTAAATCATTTAAATGCTAGCCTTTTTTGGCTTATTGGTATATTTTTATTAGATTTATTTTATATTTTATTTGTAAATGGATGATTAACTTATAAAGATCACTGTTTACGAATTTAATATATCTTTACATTCTAACATTTTCAGGAGTGAGAATGCCAGTATGGATTCAGAAGAACAGAACCAGGTTATGGAAAAGCTGCCAGCTCTGACAGAGTCACAGAAACAGTCACTGCTGAAGCAGGATGCGCGGGGCCTGGTGCCCGCTTTTCATCAGCAGAAGTTGGAGAAGGAAGCTGCCAAGAACTGGGACAAGTTCTATAAGCGCAATGAGACCAGGTGGGCGAGAGTTGTTTGTGTTAGGGGTAATTACTATACATGTTATTATTTTGCCATTAACTTTGATAGTTTTCCTATCTAATGTTTTTAAGTGGTTGGAGGTTTTCATAGTGGCTGGGTTGTGGAATTTAACATCCACTTTTTGGCTATTATTTCTGGGATCAGCAGTTAGTTTAGTGGACTGAATTAATTTAAACCTGACGTGACATTATCTAGCCATCAGATGCAAGTGTGATTTTAATGTGCTTGTTTGTGGGTTTTGCTTTTCCTGCAGATTAGTATTACAAATTAAAGCATTGTTAGCATCGTTTTAACCTCATGCTCTGTGTAGGTTCTTCAAAGACCGTCATTGGACAACGAGGGAGTTTCAGGAGCTTGTTGGAGGTGGGGAAGTATCTCGGGTGCTTTTAGAGGTGAGCACACATGGTGGTGGACTGGCCTTTGCTAGCTATTATATTATGTGTAATGGAAATTTGGATATTCAAAGTTCCCTCAGTAATTTGTTACTGAGTAAAGGTATGCACAATAAAGAGTTGTAGATTGATATTTACTCTTAAATGAAAAAAAAAATGATTGCCTTCTGCCCTTCATTGTATTATTCTGAAATGTGTAGTGCTGGAAGTGTTTCTGGGTTATTTCGGTAAATCCGTTTACCTGAATATACTGTAATACCAGGGTGGCAATTCATCATGGGTTGGCTCAGATACAGCACCATGCACATGTATATACATCATTTACACCTAGCCCTATCATCCCCCAGTGGAAAGGGAGTCTCTTGGGCCACTTTGGTACATCCCAGCTTAACTATTGCTCTGCTGGCAAGATATAGACTTGTGTACTTGGATGTCATTAGCTGTATATGAACTAGAAAAAGGCTCCATCATTAGTTACCTCAGTTCATCATTGACCTTTACTGCATCATTAACCAGGTTTAAAGATTGTGGACAAACATTGGTGTGTGTGTGTCTATCTGTGTTTGGCAGCAGCTGTTTAGGTGGCTTGAACAGCAAGTGGTCAGGATGGGAAACACTTGTGTATCACCTGTATTATATCACTCAACTTTTCTGGTTCTCTTTCTCTCTGCACTGTTGTATACATTGTTACATTTGCCTTACTAAAGCCTGACAGGTACCATACTCGTTCGTTATTTCATATTCAGTGAAAGTAGCTCCCATCTGTTTGGTGTTTTGTATGTGGAATTATGGTTGTAATACTGTTATTATTTTATTTATTTTATTTTTTTTTATTTTTATTTTTTTATTTATTTATTTATTTTTTTTTTTTTATTTATTTATTTATTTTTTTTTTTTCCGTTATTTTCAGGTTGGATGTGGTGTTGGCAACTTTATTTATCCTTTGCTTGAAGATGACCCAAACCTCTTTGTGTATGCTTGTGATTTCTCCTCACGAGCAGTCCAGTTCATCAGGGAAAACCCCAAATATGATCCAGCCAGGATTCATGCCTTTGAGTGTGACATTGTTAAGGTAATTAAGAAGTGTCTGTTGAGAGTTTGATGTTCATGTATAGAATAGTGTTATGAGAAAGTAATGCAACAAACCATCCCGGCAAGAGGTTGATAGCATTGCTCTATTACAGGAAGAGTTGAGCAGCAAGCTGGATGGTAATAAAATGGATATAATCAGCATGATATTTGTGCTGTCGGCCATTCATCCTGACAAGTTCAAGGACGTCATTGGCAACCTGTACCGGTGTCTGCGTCCTGGTGGCGTGGTGTTAGTGCGGGACTACGGCCTATACGATATGGCCATGCTGAGGTTTGGGCCAGGCAGCAAGCTAGGCTCACAGCTGTATGTGCGCCAGGATGGGACCAGGTATGTTGTAGTTGGTATTAGTGATACTTAGGCGCACACATTTCATTCAAGGGAAATTCTTGAAGCCTACAGAATGAGGTATGCAAGTCAGTAATGGAGGTAATAGTTAAAGATATGAAGTCCAAGTGGAGAGCAGTAGAAAGCAGAGTGCCACAGGGGTCAGTATTGGCACCAATATTTTACCTCATTTATATTAATGACATGCCAGGAGTGAACAGCTACATAAATCTGTTAGCAGATGATATGAAACTGTGCAGAGTTAATAAAGCAAAAGGAGGATTGTGAAATACTGCAAGAAGACCTAAATAAGATCTGGGAATGTAGTAAAAAGTGGGAAATGGAATTCAATGTGAACAAAAGCCATGTCATGGAAATGGGAAAGAGTGAAAGATGACCCGTGGGAATCTATAAGATGGGAGATGGAGTAGAACTAGAGAAAGTAAAAAAAGGAAAAGGACTTAGGAGTGACGATGGAAGAAAACAATCAACCAGTAAGCCATATTGATAGAATTTTTAGAGAAACATATAATTTGCTAAGGAATATTGGAGTAGCATTTCACTACATGGACAAAGAAATGATGAAGAAATTGATAAGTACTATAATAAGACCCAGATAGGAATATGCAGGAGTAGTGTGGACCCCTCATAAAAAGAAACACATAAGGAAGTTGGAGAGACTATCAAAAATGGCTACAAGAATGGTTTCAGAATTTGAAGGCATGACATATGAGGAGAGACTAAAGGCTATGGATCTGCCAACCCTGGAACAAAGAGTTCTGATACAAGTTTACAAATTGATCAACGGAATGGACCAAGTGGATAATGAGAAACTGATCCTGAGAGAAGAATATGACATTCGAAGCACAAGATCGCATTGTAAAAAGCTGAGAAAAGGAAGATGTCTGAGAGATGTTAAAAATATAGTTTCCTGCAAAGATGTATTGAGACGTGGAACAGTTTAAATGAAGAAGTAGTGTCTTCAATGAGTATGCATACTTTTAAAGTAAGATTGGTTAAGTGTAGATATGGAGACTGGGCCACACGAGCATAAAGCCCAGGCCCTGTAAAACTACAACTAGGTAAACACACACACACACACACACACACACACACACACACACACACACACACACACACACACACACACACACACACACACACACACACACACACACACTCACTCACTTTGAGGTAATAGAAGAAAAGTTAGCCTGTGTAAACTGTTCCACTCACCACATTCCTTTAAGCCACATTTTGAACTGGATTACCATTCCTTGTATCATCTTCTTGAGTATGAAATGTTGTAGATGATAGTTAACTAAGTGGTTATTGTTGAGGTTTTGAAGTGTGGATGTATTTCTTCCCAAAAGCACCATTGTGGAAATATTTCACCCTGGCCGTCAAGAGGAAGTAGATCAATTCTTAGTCAATGGGTGAGGCAGGTGGTACAATCATACATTTTGCCTCAATCGGCTCAGGTACAATTGTTCTTCACTATTGATAATTTTGGTAGATTTTTCACTTATCATGGCAGTACTGAAAACCGTGTGTGTATTACGCAAGGTTATAGTGTTGCATTAATGGAGTGGGATCCGTGTGTGGATAGAGAATGTTTTCTGAAAGTGATGTGCATTGTTTGTTTCTCTTGAAGGGCATATTACTTCACCAAGGACGAGCTAGGCAGTCTCTTCCAAGAGGCTGGGTTCACTGCTGCTAGTTGTCATTACGTGGCTCGCCAAACTGTAAACAAGAAGGAAGGTGTCAATGCACGGAGGAATTTCATTCAAGGGAAATTCTTGAAGCCTACAGAATGAGGTATGCAAGTTAGTAATGGAGGTAATAGAAGAAAAGTTAGCCTATGTAAACTGTTCCACTCACCACATTCCTTTAAGCCATTTTGTACTTGATTACCATTCCTTGTAGCATCTTTTCCAGTATGAAATGTTGTAGATGATAGTGAACTAAGTGGTTATTGTTGAGGGTATGAAGTGTGGATGTATTTCTTCCCAAAAGCACCAGTGTGGAAATATTTCACCCTGGCCGTCAAGAGGAAGTAGATAAATTCTTAGTCAATGGGTGAGGCAGGTGGTACAATCATACATTTTGCCTCAATCGGCTCAGGTACAATTGTTCTTCACTATTATTCTTTGTTCTTTGTCATTACATTCAGACCCTGCTCCACCAACTAGTGGTGCTCTGCAGAGCCTCTATTCTATAGTAATTAAATATAAAATACAAATATGAACAATACCTAGCAGAGTACTATATAAAATATTGTAAAAACTGATCACACACACACACACACACACACACACACACACACACACACACACACACACACACACACACACACACACACACACACGATAAAATCTAGCTATACATGTAATGTAGTTTAAGTAATCAAAACATAAAAATTGCACATTAAAATCTTACACAGTATAATGTTGAGTGACAGTCATATCTGACATATCATAGGCATCCCTGAATAAATATGTCTTTAGTCTTTTCTTAAAAAGTTCAATGCTATTGCTTGCCTTGACCTGCACTGGAAGCCTATTGTACAGTCTTGGAGCACACACTTGAAAGGCTCTGAAACCCGTATCTGAGTTACATCTTGGCTCATTTAGCCTGTACTCATCTGCTGCATGCCACTACAACACTTGTCCTAACCTCAAATGGATGCAATAACTTTCTTAAATAAACAGGTTTTCCAGTAGTCATGACTTGATAAGTTAACACACAAATTTTATAAGCAATACGAGCCTTTATCGGTAACCAATGCAACTCAATGAGTACAGGCGTTATTCTGTCGCGAGGTGAAACATATTTTATCATTCTGGCAGCCCTATTCATTGTCAGTTGTAATTTCCTTAATTGATAATTTGGCAGGTTATAATACAAGGAGTTGCAGTAGTCCACCTTGGCTATTACATGATTTTGAATCAGAGACTTGACAGAATATTCATCCAAATATCTCTTTATGAAAGCAATGTTCCTCAGATTATACCTTGCCACTCTCACAGCCTCATTTATTTTATCATTTAAGCTTATATACTTATCAACTATGACTCCCAAATCCTTAACCCTCTTGAGATAAATAAATATTTGTACCATTTACATGTAAACTTTGCACTTCGTTAAACCTCCTAAGGCCACTCTTTTTTCCAATAAACAAACATTCAGTTTTCTTTACATTTAATTTCAACTGTTTTTTATTCGTCCATCCTTTAATAACAGCCATAACTCTTGTCAATGTATTTTCTGTATCTAAAATATTGTTAACTGTTAAGTAAAACTGAGTATCATCAGCATAGAGAGTGAAGGTTCATATTGATGATAATTTTGGTAGATTTTTCACTTATCATGGCTGTACTGAAAACCGTGTGTGTATTACATAAGGTTATAGTGTTGCATTAATGGAGTGGGATCCGTGTGTGGATATAGATTGTTTTCTGAAAGTGATGTGCATTGTTTGTTTCTCTCTTGAAGGGCATATTACTTCAAGGACGAGCTAGGCAGTCTCTTCCAAGAGGCTGGGTTCACTGCTGCTAGTTGTCATTACGTGGCTCGCCAAACTGTAAACAAGAAGGAAGGTGTTAATGCACGGAGGAATTTCATTCAAGGGAAATTCTTGAAGCCTACAGAATGAGGTATGCAAGTCAGTAATGACATTTGTTAGCAAGTACACCATACTCACTCAAGGCTTTGTTTCTTCACACTGAGTAAACTGTATTGCAACAGTAGTGTAACAGCACAATATTGTTTGCATGATGAGTAACCATCTTTTGCCTGAATGTTTTTGATGAACACTGTCCCAACATACTGAAGGCAAGTCCGGTTGATTTTATATCTGTAGTGTTTTTGACTTGGACACTGACATTTTATTCATTTTTCAGAGCCTGGGTTTTTCTATGTCTGGGACATGGGAAAGTCCAGGTTTGTAAGTTATCAATTTTTGGGATCTATTTGCATGTTTAACTATCACACCTTGCATGTAGAGAAACAATTAAATTCCTGTTCTTTCTGTAGATTTCAATATATTCCTAAAAAGATAATTTCAGTTCTTGCCACCTTGTATCTTTGTGGTTACTAAGAAGTGCATTGGAGTTTTCTCCAGTTGTTTTTTGCCAACTTGGTAATTAGGTCATAGATAGGTTTACATTAAAGTAAGAACTTTGCTTTCATTAATACATTGTATGATGAAACATTTTGACAATAAAATATGAGGAGAAAATGCTACAGTTGTAGAGGTCCAAGGTAAATCTTTTGGCTGATGTGTGTCTTTTCATTGTAGGTTTGTGCTGGAAGCATCAAGATCATTCAGTCCTGGAGAGAATGGGTAAGAAGCAATGCATTTCATGCGAACTATATTCTTAGTCTGAGGTATCCTTAAGTACTTTGGATTTAGTCACCTTAATTCGCGATGACACATTTGCTACTTCTGATAATGCTGATTACTTTTCCACCAAGATCTCTGAGGTTCATGTTAGTATTGTAATTCCCTCCTTGCTAAGGTCTGCTATTGAATGCTATTTACTTTTCAGGTGAGGACTCAGCACTGCTGTCTCCAAACAGGTGTGTGTTGCTTATGTTACCTTTGTCCAGATACTGAACTAGATAATGATGATAAACATAGTTCCTGAATTATCTTTGATGGTATTATTAGCTCTAACTGACTCCAAAACATGTTGCTATGTAATATCTTAAATTTGTTGGGCAGAGCTAATTTTTGCTTTCCTTATATTACAGATACAGCACCCAACTACCTGCAGATGATCTTGGGCATGGTTAAGCTCATTTTGTCAATACGGTGCCCAAAATCAAATATTGAAGGTTAGTTTTGTTTTGGTGTTTTTTGCAACTTGACAATGGTCTTTTATGCTGAAAGTTTTTGTGATCCTTGATTTTTTGGTATGCAAGTCCCTGAGAAGAATTTAAAAAATTCTGGAGTTTGCATTATTGTTCTGAACTTGTTGAGTTTATTTGGTGTTTGTAGCTAAATGTGTTTTGAATAATTGCAGCCAGATTACCTTTGGTGTTTTATTAAATGTTAGTTTTATTTTCAGACTGGGTTGGAATGTCATTTATTTGAAGCTTGGGAATGTTGGATTTGGTAAGTTGATTGCTCTGCTATTTACTTTTGATGTAGGTATTTCGTGATGAACATTTATCAATGATAAATAATGATTATATTTCAAGTCACTCTAATTTTTTACTGATATTCTTTGTATTTAGATTGTCATTCCTTAACTAGTTAAAGGCTAATTGTGTCCTTTCATTGCAGGTGTTAGTGGTGGCTTGCAGTGGTGTTATGGAAGGTTAGTAGAGGGCTGCTGTGTAATCATAAAAAGAGTTGACTTGTCTATTGTCATGAAGCTGGGGATGAGATAATTTTTTTTCCCTTATTAATCTCTGCTGGGATTCGTGGGTTGGTCTTGTATTTTGTTGACATCTATATTGTGCAGTCTCTTCTCTCCAGGTTTAGATGTCTTGTTTTCTTGATTCTATCTTTCCACCCAATCTTTCCCTAATTCTCCCTTCCATCTGGCTGCTGCATGCTTTCACAGGATTATCTCTATTCTGGCCACATATTCATACCTTTTCAGAGTGCTTTTTCCTTTTCCATGATGGTACAATTTTAGCTTACGTTTTGATCTCCACAATCCTCTTACTCTTCCATCAAATTTAATGGTTTTGTCATTATATATATATATATATATATATATATAGGTATATTACTTTTTAGAAGTTATCTAAGAATTTGCTGTTGGCTTTATGTTACTGGGGTGCACCACATTTCTTTCATCTGCAGCCATCCTGCTTTAAGCTACCTTTATGCATTTAACATTCACTTCACACTGGCCATCCATCCCATTCATGGTCATGTACTTGCATAAATCTCACCTGAGATTTGTTAATTTCTAGACCCAAACCATGAATGATGATAACTGGCACCAGATCTGAAATACAATGCTGCTAAATTAACCAATGCTGATGTTTGTATTTGATATTAACTAAAAGGAAAACTATATTGCATTGCTAACACTACATTTCTCCACACCATCCTGCAGTGTTATGATGGATCTATGGAGATACGCCGGTACTTGGTGCTTTGATGGTGGTGGAGTCTTGAGTCTGTGAGTATTGTAGCATTCTTCTTTGACAGACTTTACTTTACATGATGATTACTATTTGCTACTTCTGAGGTCAATGATTACTTTTACCACCAAGATCGCTGAGGATATTTATCTAAAGGTTGTCATGGAAAGTTGTTGGCCAAAATTAATTAAATATTTTATTCTCAGGTCATGTGAAGTGAGCTTCAAAGTAATGAGGTATGTTTCAAGATTTTTTTTTTCATTTCATGACTATTCAATTCAGTTAACTTGTCAAATATGCTTGGTGAATCCCAGTTGTATTGCCTCCCTCATATTTATGATGACAAAATAATGCAGTGATATTAATATGATCACTACTAGCTACTTCTGAATTTAACAAATATATAGAAATGCCTCTAGTGTTATGTGTAGCATCTAACACTTGATATTCTTCATAGGTTGTGTGTGGACTGCAAGAATGGTTTACCCTGTGCTGCGTGCTGGCATTGCTGCTGCTTGAGCAATTGTCTGAATAGACATGACTGATCCCAAATAGGTAGCCTAAATTAGTACAGTATTTCAAATATTTTTAGCAAAATATTAAATTTATTCAAAAATTATCTTGTAATCTGGTTAGCTTTCTTTGTACTGTATTGCAGTGTCTTAGTTCTTGTACTTCCTAAGGTATTTCTTCAATAACCTGATATATTTAGAATGTTCTTGCAATTTTGACCCCCAGCATTTTTCCTTAAGTATTTCCAAGTTGTCTTGTTCTTGCTGGGACTTTTGGGGGCCTTATAGACTGTGATGCCACAGCCTCAGACAGAACTGGTAGCAGGCAAGTTTTGTGGTTATGTTAAGATTTGTCTTATAAAATCAGAGAAGGTGGTGTACTCGTGTAGAATGTGGATGTGGAGTGGAGAGCAGTGCAATGGGAGAGGTTAGGGCAGCATAGCAACAGGTGTTCTTGTTGAGTGTGTGTGTTTCACTGTTTGATCTGCTGCAGTCTCTGACGAGGTACCAGACGTTACCCTACGGAACGAGCTCAGAGCTCATTATTTCCGATCTTCGGATAGGCCTGAGACCAGGCGCACACCACACACCGGGACAACAAGGTCACAACTCCTCGATTTACATCCTGTACCTACTTACTGCTAGGTGAACAGGGGCTACACGTGAAAGGAGACACACCCAAATATCTCCACCCGGCCGGAGAATCGAACCCCGGTCCTCTGGCTTGTGTGTGTGTGTGTGGGGGGGGGGGATCCATGGGTAGTGAGGTGTTGTCAGGCCCTAGTGTGTGCATGTGGGCATTGATGCAGCTGTCATATCCTGTCAGGTGACTAGTGTCTAACACATGGCTGGTGAAGTTGGTCCACCAGTGGTGTTGTCTTGTCTGATGTGATGTTGGAAGATATGCTTTTAGGACAATTATTCTGAAGTTTTTGTCTTGACAGGATTTTAATGTCAAGAGTGCAGTCCTCAGTTATGGGGGAGCTGTTGTATATATTGTATTTTCATTATTTTTATTAAATCAATAATAATGTGAAAGTTTTTTTAATATCCTAATGACTTGAATGACATTTTACTTATTTTATTACTGGCTTATACAGTAGTTGTATTTATTTTTCATAATTTTGTCAACTTGTAAGAAGTACGTAAGCAAGGTATTGGATTCAAGGGTAAGGTGTAAACACAACAATCAAGAATTGTTCTCTATACTATCACCACCAATTGCTTAAACTATAACATAGCCCGATGTGGTGTGGTCCATTTGTTGACAGTTTAGCTTTTACCTGCCACATACAGATAATAGGCCCTTTCTTCCGTTCCCCCACCCAACCCCCAGGTCTGTATATATATATATATATATATATATATATATATATATATATATATATATATATATATATATATATATATATATATATATATATATATATATATATATATATATATATATATATATATATATATATATATATATATATATATATATATATATATATATATATATATATATATATATATATATATATATATATATATATATATATATATATATATATATATATATATATATATATATATATATATATATATATATATATATATATGTATATATATGTATATATATATGTGTATATATGTATATATATATATATATATATATATATATATATATATATATATATATATATATATATATATATATGTATATATATATATATATATATATATATATATATATATATATATATATATATATATATATATATATATATATATATATATATATATATATATATATATATATATATATATATATATATATATATATATGTATATATATATATGTATATATATATATATATATATATATATATATATATATATATATATATATATATATATATATATATATATATATATATATATATATATATATATATATATATATATATATATATATATATATATATATATATATATATATATATATATATATATATATATATATATATATATATATATATATATATATATATATATATATATATATATATATATATATATATATATATATATATATATATATATATATATATATATATATATATATATATATATATATATATATATATATATATATATATATATATATATATATATATATATATATATATATATATATATATATATATATATATATATATATATATATATATATATATATATATATATATATATATATATATATATATCAAGAGAGTATTTGATATCCATGTTTTACGTAATTGTTATGCCAAGAAAAATCAACCCTCAGGCCAACTTTCACCTGATATACAATTTATTTATCCTTAATTTAAATGTAAATGTATAGTATGTTCATGTTTACATCTACGTGTACATGAGGACATGACCTTGTGCAGTCATACGTTTGTCCAAAGACAGCTTCCCACCTCTCACCCATGTCCACCAAGGCTGTAAAACACTATTATCTAATTTGTATGTATGGTTACCGCCTAATTCTTAGTAGTCACAGTTTGCCATGACTTACAAGTCTTTTGAGGACAAATATAAGATGGGCAGCCTCGAAACATGGGCATAAGACGGTTAATAAGTAACAGCTCGGACGTTCCATAATATTTTCAATGGGCGGCTGGTAATGTTTCGGGTGTGAGGGGGGTAGGGGCACCAGCGGAGCAATAGCGCGCTGGCTTCACTTTTTGTGTGTGCAACTTTATCTGAAGTTTCGTCTGTGACCGTTCTGGTAGACGGCCATGGTTATCACAAATCTTAATAAATAATGGGGTGTCCCTGCAGGATTAATTTCTGCTCTGCCACCCGCCCACTCTCTTCCTATCATTCATGAGTGATCTAAACCCTATTCATTCTCACGCTGATGATACCACGCTACACTTTTTTTTTTTTTTTTTTTTTTTTTCCAGAAACGACCAAGTCTTCAGATCCCGTAGATGAGATGACAGAATGCCTTCCTGGTTCAAGCAGACTTAGCAGAGTTGCCAGGCAATTATGAGCCAAGTCAGGTACAGGGGATATCACCGTCCGGCATGACCTGTACTGTACATTTGTATTATTATAGGGCTGATATCTAGTATTTGCAGGGTGTAATTACGGCTGTGTGGACTCCTGTTATGAGACCAAAGAAATGTTATTATACATACACCGCGTAGTGTAGTGGTTAGCACCCTCGACTCACAATCGAGAGGGTCCCGAGAAGCGGCGAGGGAAATGGAAAGTCTCTTAATGTGTAGCCCCTGTTCACCTAGCAGTAAATAGATACGGGATGTAACTCGAGGGGTTGTGGCCTCGCTTTCCCGCTGTGTGTTGTGTATGATGTGATCTCATTCCTACCCGAAGATCGGTCACTACGAGCTCTCCGTAGGGGAAAGGCTGGCTGGGTAACCAGCAGACGACCGTGGTGGTGAATAACACAAAATCATTCCCATCATACTATGTAGATGAAATGTATTAACTTATCATTATTTTCATTTTTCATGCGACATTTATGCTAATAATAACGTGTCCCATGAATATTGCTAAACATCCGAGAATCATCGTCATTTGTATTGATCGAATGTCAGTCTTGCATGTGTCACATATACAGGAAATTCTTTTTTAGCTATTTGGTAAGAAGAGAAAAGGGGAGGGTCGGAAAGAAGCGTTCGGGAATCGAAAAGTTTGGTGCCCCTGCATTGATCACGAAGCTGCGGTGGGAAGAAAATACCGATACTTGGAAGGTGTACACTACATTATGACATTGCCACAGGCTGGGGTTTAACATTTGATCGTGGATGAGTATCACGTGCAGCTACTATGTATATATTTAGTGGCAGGACATTGCATTGTATGGCGAGAGTGGCAGCCTTAGGGACGTGCTCAAGGTCAGGGAGGTCGTGCAGCGGACGAGTGTCAGCGCCAGCACGTCCTCCGCCGGCAGTCTCCTTCAGCTGGTCGCCCTGTTCGGATCTCACCACCACTACACACAACTCCAAGATGGCCAAGTATCAGATTGTTATGGTCCGTCATGGTGAGAGCGAATGGAATAAGCTGAACAAATTCTGCGGCTGGCACGACGCTCAACTTTCCGAGCAGGGTAAGAAAGTGTCACCATCATTATGGTCACCTGCTGGACTATCTGCTTGCTGAGTACTTACCACCGGCTCCGCTCTGTCCCAATGATACCACTCTCTCACTCACTCTCAACACATTATTGACATTATAACAATGCCAATGTCTTCTTATTATACAGGAGATATTACATAAGTATATTCAGAATGTAGTGTCAGTGAACAAACTGTAGGTAAAATCGTAGTGGTGCATGATTTGCCGATTTACTACGTGCCATAATGGAGGAGGGATTTTTTTTTTTGCATCATGTTATTTGTATGTAATTTCTTTTCTCGTGAATTCAGAGCATAGTTCAGGCTTCGGTGTGGGGGCTGGATTCACATGCAGGCTCATGTCACTGACTGATCAGTACACTATCATAATCATGATTCTTTTCTTTTATTGTGTGATAAGATATTTATATATCATTGTAGTGGTATATGTATTTGTGCATGTATTTTAATTACTTCTTGTCCTATTATATAATAAATTATGACCTGGTAGCTTCAAGGTCACATAAGTGACATTGGACTTGGCAAGGTAAATCCTTGCAAGGACAGTGCTGTTAATAGACACATTGCTGACCAGGTTGTTCATTTCTAATAGATAAATGGATGAATCACATAAATTGTTTAACATCATATGCACCATCCAACCCATCTACTGACTGCACCCAGTGTGAACTTGATGCATGGAAGGTTTGTCTAGTTGTATCAATTCTGTTGGATGTGAAGACAGTTAGTCTTTTTAGGAGGGTGTTCACTTAGTTCAGGTTATTAGTGATGAAGGGCAAAGAACCACCATGTTACAAAGTTGGTCTTGCTTCAAATTTGGTAGTATGTATGTGGGATCGCACCCAGTCTGATTTAGGGAAAAGCAAATGTGCAATAAATAATGCAGATCACATAGGTTGATTTGTGATGGCACCTTGATTAGTCAGTCATTCAGATGAGTGCCTGCTTAATCGTATCAAAACTAGTTGCTGTGGCTGTCTGGCTGAACACATTAGGAATAGGCTGTCTGGCCGAACATGTTAGGAATAATGTACAATTGTTTTGAAAATCTGTCCATATTTATAAGTGTTGTGTATTTGTGTATTTCTGCAAGCTAAGCACAACTAAGCGGATGGTTTTGCCTGCAGGTGTGAAGGAGGCTCATGCTGCTGGGAAGGCACTGAAGGATGCTGGCTTCAAGTTTGACCTTGCCCACACCTCTGTATTGACCAGGGCCAACAAGACTCTTGAGGCCATTCTGGAGGAGATCAACCAGAAGGACATCACCATTCAGAAGACCTGGCGTCTCAATGAGCGTCACTATGGTGGCCTTACTGGCCTCAACAAGGCCGAGACTGCCCAGAAACACGGTGAAGAGCAGGTGGGTGGTGTTGAAAGAGAGAACTTTGCTCAAATCACACTGAAAACCTATTAGCAGAAAGATTGGGATATATTTTTATTAGTTACTTCAATATGTCTTTTTTTTTTTTTTTTTTTTTTACATTACAAGGGCACTGGCCAAGGGAAAACAGTGTTGGAAAAAAAAAAATCCCGCTGGTTGCCAGGCCCTGTTGAGAGGAAAGTAGGAGAAAGAAAAAACAAAAAAATCTAAAAGGAGGGTCCAGTTAACGTAAGAGGTGTCTTGACACTCCTCTTTTGAAAGAGTTTAAGTCATAGGCAGGTGGAAATACAGACACAGGTAGAGAGTTCCAGAGTTTACCAGTGTAGGGAATGAAGGAGTGAAGATACTGGTTAACTCTTGCATTAGGAAGATGGACAGAATAGGGATGAGAAGAAGTAGAGAGTCTTGTGCAGCGAGGCCGCAGGAGGGGAAGGCATGCAGTTAGCAAGTTCAGAAGAGCAGACAGCATGAAAACAGCGGTAGAAGACAGATAAAGATGCAACATTGCGGCGGTGACTTAAAGAATCAAGACAGTCAGTTAGAGGAGAAGAGTTGATAAGACGAAAAGCTTTAGATTCCACCTTGTTTAGTAAAGCTGTGTGTGGATCCCCAGACATGAGAGCCATACTCCATACACGGGCGGATAAGGCCCTTGTACAGAGCAAGCAGCTGGGAGGAGAGAAAAATGGACGAAGACGCCATAGGACACCTAACTTCTTGGAAGCTGATTTAGCAAGAGTAGAGATGTGAAATTTCCAGTTTAGATTTTTAGTGAAGGATAGACCGAGTGTGTTTAATGTAGAGGAGAGGGAAGTTGAGTGTTATTGAAGAAGAGAGGATAGTTGTCTGGAAGGTTATGTCGAGTAGATAGTTGTAGAAATTGAGTTTTTGAGGCATTGAACAAAACCAGGTTTTCTCTGCCCCAATCAGAAACAAGTGAAAGATCAGAAGTTAGGCGTCCTATAGCATCTCGCCTTGAGTCATTTAATTGTTGTTGGGTTGGGCGTCTGTTGAACGCTGTTGAATAATGCAAGGTGGTATCATCAGCATAGGAGTGGATAGGGCATTGAGTCAGATTTAGGAGATCATTGATGAATAATAGAAAGAGAGTGGGTGATAGGACAGAACCCTGTGGAACACCACTGTTGATAGTTTTAGGGAAGAACAGTGACCGTCTACTACAGCAGCAATAGAACGATCGGAAAGGAAACTGGAGATGAAGGTACAGAGAGAAGGATAGAATCCGTAGGAGGGTAGTTTAGAAATTAAAGATTTGTGCCAGACTCTATCGAAGGCTTTCGATATGTCAAGGCCGACAGCAAAGGTTTCACCGAAGTCCCTAAAGAGGATGACCAAGATTCAGTTAGGAAAGTAAGAAGATCACCAGTAGATCTGCCTTTACGGAAACCATACTGGCAATCAGAGAGAAGGTTGTGAGCTGATAGATGCCTCATTATCTTCCTATTAAGGATAGACTCAAAGGCTTTAGAAAGGCAGGAAATCAAAGCTATAGGGCGGTAGTTAGAAGGATTGGAGTGGTCACCTTTTTAGGGACAGGTTGAATGTGAGCAAACTTCCAGCAAGAAGGATAAATAGAAGTAGAGACACAGATGAAAGAGTTTGACCAGGCAGTGAGCGAGTTCGGAAGCACAGTTTTGAGAACAACAGGAGGGACTCCATCCGGACCGTAAGCCTTCCGAGAATCAAGGCCAGAGAGGGCCAGGAAAACGTCTTTATAAAGAATTTTAATTTTAGGGATGAAGTAGTCAGAGGGTGGAGGAGTAGGAGGAATATGCCCAGAATCATCCAAAGTTGAGTTGGTAGCAAAGGTTTGAGCGAAGAGTTCAGCTTTAGAAAAAGAAGAGACAGCTGTAGAGCCATCTGGATGAAGTAAAGGAGGGAAAGACGAAGAAGTAAAGTTGTTAGAGATATTATTGGCTAGATGCCAGAAATCTCGAGAGGAGTTAGAATTGGAAAGACTTTGACATTTTCTATTGATGAAAGAGTTTTAGTAAGTTGGAGAATAGATTTGGCATGATTACGGGCAGAAATATATAGGGCATGAGTTTCAGCAGTTGGATGGCTACGGAACCGTTTGTGAGCCGCCTCTCTATCATTGACAGCACGAGAACAAGCAGAGTTAAACCAAGGCTTTTTAGCTTTAGGGTTAGAGAAAGTATGAGGAATGTATAGCTCCATGCCAGAGATAATCACCTCTGTTATGCGCTCGGCACAAAGAGAAGGATCTCTGACATGAAAACAATAATCATCCCAAGGAAATCAGAATAGTACTGCCTTAGTTCCTCCCACTTAGCAGAGTTAAAATGCCAGAAGCACCTCCGCTTAGGCGGGTCCTGAGGCTGCACTGGAGTGATAGAACAGGTAACGGAAATTAGATTGTGGTCGGAGGAGCCCAACGGAGAGGAAAGTTTAACAGAGTAAGCAGAAGGGTTGGAGGTTAGGAAAAGATCAAGAATGTTGGGCGTGTCTCCAAGGCGGTCAGGAATACGGGTAGGGAACTGCACTAGCTGCTCTAGGTCATGAAGGATAGCAAAGTTGAAGGTTTGTTCACCAGGTTGGTCAGTGAAAGAAGATGAAAGCCAAAGCTGGTGGTGAACATTGAAATCCCTAAAATGGAGATCTCAGCAAAAGGAAAGTGAGATAAGATGTGCTCCACCTTGGAAGTCAAATAGTCAAAGAATTTTACATAGTCAGAGGAATTAGGTGAGAGGTATACAGCACAGATGAATTTAGTTAGAGAGTGACATTGAAGTCTTAGCCAGATGGTAGAAAATTCTGAAGATTCAAGATTGTGGGCACGAGAGCAAGTGGTGTCGTTACGCACGTATGCGCAACATCCAGCTTTGGATTGAAAATGAGGATAGAGCAAGTAGGAGGGAACAGAAAAGGGGCTGCTGTCAGTAGTCACAGACAACTGTGTTTCAGTTAGGAAGAGAAGATGAGGTTTAGTAGAGGAGAGGTGGTGTTCCACAGATTGAAAATTAGAACGAAGGCCACGAATGTTGCAGAAATTGATAGTGAAAGTATTAGATGAAGTGTCAAGACACCCAAGGTCGACAGCAGAGGGGCAGTCCGACCTGGGGACATTTATGGTCCCCTCCCCAGAGGGGGACTCCGAGGCAGGGCGTGGTGAAGCCATTATTAAATTTTGATTTGAAGAGAGTGTAAAAGTGTAAGGTGTTGTAGTGTAGTGTAGGAAGTAGTAGAAGTTGTCTTTAGAGGGCAGGCTGCAGCTGCTCAATTGTATAAATGAGACCACAAAGGGAACCGGGAAGAGAGGACACGGGGAATCACTCAGTCTGCAGCACTGCCTACATCCCCGTAAGTACCTCTCCTGGAGTATTCCACCGGGCGGCAGGTGACTACTGCCTACTCCACAAGGTTGTTTTTTTTTAATTACATTCACCTCATTGAAGGATAGAAGTACTGCAATACATAATGTTTTGATGTGTAATGTTTTTTTGTACCATTAGGTGAAGATCTGGCGTCGCAGTTTTGACATTCCTCCTCCACCAATGGACGAGAGCAACCCTCACTACAAGGAAATTTTGGAGGATCCCCGCTATGCTAATGGCCCCAGCAAAGAAGAGTTCCCCATGTTTGAATCTCTGAAGCTGTAAGTAACTTTGTGCATGTGTCACATATTGCATGAAAAATTAATGTTCTCATGAGTATTATTCACATTATTTATCTTTGTTCCTTTGGATATGTTTTATTTTACTGATTGAGATCTATCTTTCATAGAACCTCCTTAATGGTACAGCTGCAGCATGTCCTTATTTGCTTTTGGTCTAGTATCATCCATGTATGCTTGGAGTCTCTCTCTCTCTCTCTCTCTCTCTCTCTCTCTCTCTCTCTCTCTCTCTCTCTCTCTCTCTCTCTCTCTCTCTCTCTCTCTCTCTCCATGAAATTCCATTCTAAGATATATTATTGGGAATTTCTTGTCTTTTAGGTCAAGAAACTATATATTATCACAAACATGACTGGGTCTATTTCTTTTCGTCATGCAGGACCATTCAGCGCACTCTGCCCTACTGGAATGACACCATTGTGCCCCAGATGAAGGCAGGCAAGAAGATCCTTATTGCGGCCCACGGAAACTCCCTCCGTGGCATTGTTAAGCACCTGGACTGTGAGTATTGTATTGGCAGGTTTCCAAAGCAATTTGTTAAGGAAAGCCATGCCTGACTTCTTTGACTCTTCCTTCCAGACTGACCTTCACTCTTCCCTTACATCACACCTTCACTTTGTACTAAGACTCACCTTACTTCCTTCTCTCAAACATACTCCTGGTCTCTCTTCTTATAACCTTAAACATTCCATATTAATGGAAAATACAAATGTAAAGGAAGAAACCGCAATAGAAATCTAAGAACATAGCTAGTATAATGTCAAAGGTGTCTTTATGGTCATATTTGGAACCTTCAAGTATTATGGAAGAGGAAATAAGGATTGTGTAGAGTTCTAGAAAAAAAGTTCACAGAATGCCAGTCCCAAAAGAAAGATAAAGAAAAAAAACATGATATTCAGAGTTTGATAAGTGTTCACCATTGAAGGGGGCAGTGAAATAAACACAACATTTTGTTGCAGCCATGTCTGATGAAGCCATCATGGGTCTGAATCTTCCCACTGGCATCCCATTTGTATATGAGCTGGATGAGAACCTGAAGCCTGTTGTGTCCATGAAGTTCCTTGGTGATGAGGAGACGGTGCGCAAGGCCATGGAAGCTGTGGCTGCTCAGGGCAAGGCCAAGTAAAGTCTTCGAGCTGTATAGTTACTGTGTCACTTGGTGGAGTTGGTATCTTTCTTCTCTTCTTCTAAATATGTTATGGTTTATTTCAAAATGGAATGCTAAATTTATTATTTTTTTTTAGAACTTTCATTTGATCAGGAAAAATTTGTCTAGTCATTCTTCTTTTGTTGTGGATCTTGTGCAGCCCATATACAGAGATGTATGTGTATGTGTCTGCTGTATTGTGAAGTTATGTATCAATGTATGAATGACATTAAATTTATTTATGAAATATGCTTCTTTGATTGATACAAGGAAAGAATTTGTGCTTAAAACATTGAATCAAAATAAATAGAGTTGTAGTAGACTTAAGTATGTGCTGCTCATGATTGCTATGCCTCATTCACAAAACATGAACATATACACATCATATTCCATTAATATTATAGTTTCCAGAAGCTTTACTTACCTTTTTTTTTTTCTTGATTTCTCATTACTAGCTTTTATTTTTTGCCTATGCTGATAATGTACTTGCTTTTTCCCTTCCATATACTAGGCTGTGATCCTCATTAAAGAAATGGATTTGAAATGTGTCAAATTGTACCTCATTCACACTTCAGATTGGTTACATTTTTTGTTTCATGTAATTTTGACTAATTTGATCATCTCAGAAAGTGATGTCTTTGCTCTTTTATATATTCTTTTCATTATTTCAAGATTTCACATCCATTCACATTTGGCTACCATAGTAAGAACTACTGGAGATTTTAATGGATTCCTTTTTCAAATGCTCCATGATTCATTAGTGGCAATGATTTGGTAATTTCTGTAAGCATCACAACTATGGAAGTGTTTATTTTCACTCACTGTTGCATAGTGATAGAATTAGTGAGAGGTGCCAGCAGCATGAGGTGTTACAAGGGAGGTTTATGTTGAAGCATTCAGTGCACCCAGAGTTGCCTTGCTCCCAGGGTTGCATTCTAGAGTATATTCATCAAGGTATGATACAGGTCTAATATATTTTGTATAAAACTTTATTGCCTAGTAAAAATTATACACATGTATATTGAAAATCATAATTTTAATATTTGTTTACTGTCAACTTGCCTACATTGGCATTTTCAAAGCCCATCACTTAAAAGCCTTTATACATCTTGCAAATAGGTTTCTTCAAGGTCTGGCTGAAATCATGACTTAAATACAAATCACATAGAAATAATCATCATAATTTGATTTCAATCTTGTACAGTAATAAGTAACTTTTGCTTGCTTGTTATAGAAATACAGTGCTATACAAGCACTACATTACATACATACATTTGTCAAACTGGAATACAGTATGTGTTTGTCTGCAATATGGCAACTTCAGTAATGGTGAACAAAAGCCATCCCTGACATTATTGAATGCATTTGTTGGTTGCTCATATTTTCTAATTTTATACTGTATTGAATGCAAATTATTGAAGCTCTGCAAAGCAGTATTAAGGAATTTTCTTGATCATGAAGGCCAGAATTAATTACATAATTGTTATGAAATTGATAAATTCTTCGATATGATAAACTGAAATGCTTGAGGATGGGATGAGCACCTGAGACCTGCATCACCTGCTCCTGTGATAAGACAGCTGGATCTGAAGAAACCTTTCTGATATGTTGCCAAAAAATAAATACAAAGAGAAATCATAGACTATAGGGAAGAAATCTCAAATATTTTCTTGTGAGAACACTTGACTAGTAATAAGTTATGATTAAGTATATGAATACAATAGTGGGCCAAAATATTACTGAGATTTATTTGAGTACAAATGGTTGTATTGGTATGATTAGTTCATAACTGACCACAAATGAAGAGGTTTAATTCCTTTATTTCTTTGACAAACACACACACACACACACACAGAGAGAGAGAGAGAGAGAGAGAGAGAGAGAGAGAGAGAGAGAGAGAGAGAGAGAGAGAGAGAGAGAGAGAGTAAAATAGTGAAATTTGCATTTGTGCAGTACTCTCTTGCAGCCCATACTGAGTGAATCACATTCTTCTAATCCTTTCTTGGCCCAATACAAGTCATCAGAATACTAAACTCTGATTACTTAATTATTTCGCATTCCAAATTATAGAAAAATTACGAGAACACATGATGAAGATAGGATTCCCTTTGGTGCATTTCCAGTCAGCTTACATGATGTTACCACCAAGAGATAACCTTGACCGAGTCATCACAGTTCTTCCTTGAGGACAATGCCTTACTAACATATTGTCATGAATTCTCAGTACATACAAAAGACTAGAACAGTTTAACATTACAGTGAAGGCTCCATGCAAGAGTGTTGTAGTTCATGTAAACATTGGCAATCAGCAGAAAATTGTTATAAAAAATAAATGGATTCTCAGGAATAAGTACGTTTGTAATAATATGTAAAAATGTCTTGTGCACTGGAGAAATAAATAACTTCTGAGTGAAAGTACTGTATGAACGTATACATATACGTATATATGATTCAGGAAGAACATAGTACACAAGGTATTCACCATGTCAAACTTTCACCAGCACCACATGCAAACTAGAACAAAAGCTGATACTGCAGCTTTAAAGCAAAACTCTTGGTGAAAGCTT
The DNA here is from genome assembly GCF_017591435.1 of Portunus trituberculatus. Classification (NCBI taxonomy): domain Eukaryota; kingdom Metazoa; phylum Arthropoda; class Malacostraca; order Decapoda; family Portunidae; genus Portunus; species Portunus trituberculatus. The sequence goes on from NC_059304.1 coordinate 19,645,407, forward strand.
TTTCAATGTATGTAAAATGAGTCTTGAATCAAATTGATTTCCATTCTACATCTTGCTTTGATAACTATCTCTAATGAGACTTCAATGAGGTATCCTCTCCCTCACTAACATTACCATTGGTGGCACTGTTAGAATCACTCAACCCAAACAATATTGAGGTAAAACTTTTACTTGGCTCTACAGTAATTTCACTTTTGGTCACCAGAGGGGTGCTCTGGGAGTCTGCTGCGGTGTTGGCTGAGCATTCTGTCGTATCGAGGAGGGAAGAGTTAGTCTTCACATTGACTGTTGTAGTTTTGACATCTGCACTCTGCACAGCTTTTGGTGGGTCTGGTGTGGGAGTAGCTGGGGAGGCTGGTGAAGTCTTCTCAGTGGTTTGCTGAGCAGGTGTGTAATTAAGCATGGTGGAGGCCCAGGTGAGTGCATGGTACTCTCCTCCCTCTCCTCCAAGCTCAGCAGGCAGGAGCCTCGGTGGCACTTGGGCATGTAATCTGGCTAAATTATTCCCATGAACATGTATCTGCAAAAAGTATGTGAGCATTCATTGAGATGGATTCACTTTATCATGTAATTTGAGGTCTACAAATGTATGTATCCTTTTCTACTCCAGCAATATTTTACTTCAAATTAAGTTTCAGATACAATACTGAAGTGAGTCTCTTTCTTTATTTGTATGCAAAACTGACCCTTGAACGTAGTTTTTCCTTGAGGAATGGCCGAGCAAGACCCAAGGCTGCTTCCACATACCAGGGCTGGTTGATAAGGTGCAGGGCTCCCAGACGCAGTGGGAAAGCATCCTAATATGGAAGAAATGAGAGACAAAATGTGTTATCAACTATTTATGTATCAGTAAGACTATCCTATCTCTCTGGCTCTCCCTTTCTCTCTGTCTGTCTCTACTGTCTTCAGGTATACATGAGATTACCATATCCCTGTATCTCCCTTTCTCTTTGTCTTTTTTACTGCCTTGTAGTTGTGGTGATTGTGGAGATGATCTTTATTACTTATTAGTATGAGATCAGAACTAAGTATATCTTCAAAGTTCAGTAGACAGAAGTGATAGTTGAGTCACCTGTAGTCCATCCAGCATGAGCCTGAGAAGTTTTGGTGATAAACTGGTGGTCAGTCTGGCTGGAAAGTTGGACCAGTCGAGGATGGCTACCACTCCATTGGACTGCACTGCCTCATCCTCCACCAACCTCTCCAGGGTCAGCAGCACAGCCTGGTACACTGTTCTCACGTCATACCTGCCAAATGTGTGCTGGATAAGATCTCAGTGGTGACTTATCATATTTTTATTTTACCAATCAAAAGAAGACCGGTAAAAATATAACATTAAAGAATATTCATGAGAGAAGAACTAGATAACTTTGTTTCCCCAAAATAAGAGGCAAAGAGAAGAGAATGAAATGATCTTGTTTCCCAAAAATAAGGGAGACAAAGCGTAAAGATTGTGCAAGAAAGAAGAATGAAATAACCTGATTTCCATCACTCCAAGGAAAGATAGTTCTAAAAAGCTGTCATCTTATGTATAATTCCAGTGGCCATGAAAGGATGCTTTTCTCATAAATGTCTCCTTGACCTGGCTTAGTATTCAGGTCATGTGTAAGTTCATGCAATAGAAAGCTGGGCCAGGAGTTTATAGCTTCATGCTCACAATGACAGAGTTAAAGTGAATGTTGGAGGAGCTACAGTATATACAGGTAACTCTTGATTTACATGATAGATGCGTTCCAAGAGGCATCATGTATTTCAAAATTCGCGTAAAACAAACTTGTAATTTTCATAAGAAACAATAGATAATGGGGGGGATGTGGTATGTGGTCCAGATCGTGTATAAGCAAACCGATTGCACAAATTTAATTAATTATAATATTTATTTTTGGTCATGTATTAACAAAAACGCGTAAATTAAACACAAGTAAATCAAGAGTTACCTGTACCTTGCTGTTTTTAATTTTCATCTCATATCAGTAATTTGCATTGTACACAGGAGCAATACTACAAAAAAGGAAATGACAGGTAAACATGTATAATCATACTTCATAATAAGACAAAGGTGTCATGTCTTCAGTCAAGCAGTATCATTTATATAGATGGGTGTGATAAGATGCCACTCAAGGTCAGGAGTTTTGCAAATGGAATGCTTACTTTGTGTGGTCCCAGTTGGAAGCAAGGAGGACTATGACAGGCCTTCCACATGGGTCCCGCTCAGCCAGCACCCCTGGCAGGCCATCTAGAAGGGCTGTCTGGATGGCTGTTTCACCCTTGCCATCACACTCACCGCCCACGTTGAGGCCCCGGAAGAGATCTCTGTGGCGTTGGCGGTACTCAAAGTAGTGGCACAGCAGCAGGAAGGCGTCTCCCACCCTGAACTTTCTGGCTCGAAGGAAGCGCATCAAGAAAGCAGGATCTGTTCTGAGGAAAGCTGGAAACAAATGCAGAATGTGTATGTCATGATTGATCTTATTAAGTATTATGTTTCATGCTATTCACCTGACTGGAAATGTATCCAGGTTTTGTGTGCATATACCTGTGTCTTATTTCTGATCCGAATTAATGCACACAGATGGCTCCCTACTTGATGAAGCAGCCTGCCTACCCTTACTTTTATCAAGAGAGATATATCAACTCAAAAGGGTTTTAATAGGTAAATATCATACAGGCCAAGACTCATGACATATACTAAGCCACACCTCCTTTCTCAATTCTGCTTCATGTCTGCTTCCCCATCCCCACTCTCTGCTTGTTTCTACATTTCTCATACTATCACCCTACCCTACCTCATACCCTATCACCTCTGCTTAATCCCCATATTCTCTCTCCCTCTCTCATCCATTCAGGGCAGTATAAATACTATACAATGTAACACATGCACAAACACAAGCAAGAGTGGGAGAACACACACACACACGCACACCGTAGTGCAGTGGATAGCACGCTGGGCTCACAACCGAGAAGGCCTGGGTTTGAGTCCCGGGTGCGGAAAGGCAAAATGGGCAAGCCTCTTTATGTGTAGCCCCTGTTCACCTAGCAGCAAGTAGGTACGGGATGTGGAGTGTGTTGTGGTCTCAGTCCAAACCGAAGATCGGTCTATCAGCTCTGAGCTCGCTCCGTAACGGGTAAGGCTGGCTGGAAGACCAGCAGACAACCGTGGTGGTGAATTACACACACACACACACACACATCAGATAATTATTAATACTACAATGATTAATATTAATATCAATATTATTAATAATATCATTATTACTATTATAAGTAGATA